>NC_080045.1:5000-305000 GCF_012489685.1 Lotus japonicus | reverse complement strand
TCAAATTTTGACAAGGAAGCTCACTGGGGTACATTGGCATAGAGAAACCATTTGAATAACGAGTCAAGCCATGTCAAACCAAGAGTCCCTTCCAACTTGAGATTTTTCCTTCAAAACTCATTTTCCACCCAAATTCGCATAGGATAGCCTTGGGAAATCCATTATCGGGGCAAGAATTCTCAAATTTTGACATTGGAGCTCACGGAGGCACCTTGGAATAGGGAAACCATTTGGGCAACGACGCAAGCCATGGCAAACCAAGAGTCCTTACCAACTTTTGATTTTCCCTTGAAACCTCATTTTGCACCCAAATTCGCATAGGTTAGCCTTGGAAAACCCATCATCGGGAAAATGATTCTCAAATTTTGACATGGGAGCTCACGGGGGCTCTTTGGCATAGGGAAACCATTTGGGCAACGAGACATGCCATGACAAACCAAGCCTCCGTTCCAACTAGAGACGTTCCGTTGAAAACTCATTTTCCACCCAAATTTGCATAGGTTAGCCTTGGGAAGATCATCCTCGGGGCAAGAATTCTCAATTTTTGACATGGGAGCTCAAGGGGGCACCTTGGCATAGGGAAATCATTTGGGCAACGAGGCATGCCATGGCAAACCAAGTTTCCCTTCCAATTTGAGATTATCCCTTGAAAACTCATTTACCACCCAAATTCGCATAGGTTTGCCTTGGAAAATCCATCATCGGGGCAAGAATTCACAAATATTGACATGGGAGCTCACGCGGGCAGCTTGGCATAGGGAAACCATTTGCGCAACTAGGCAAGCCATGACAAACCAAGAATCCATTCCAAGTTGAGATTTTCTCTTGAAACTCATTTTCCACCCAAATTCGCATACGTTAGCCTCGGGAAATCCATCATCGGGAAAATAATTCTCAACTTTTGACATGGGAGTTCATGGGGGTACCTTGGCATAGGGAAACCATTTGGGCAACGTGGCATGCCATGGCAAACCAAGTTTCCCTTCCAACTTGAGATTTTCTCTTGAAAGCTCATTTTCCACCCAAATTTGCATAGGTTAGCCTTGAAAAATCCATCATCGGGGCAAGAATTCTCAAATTTTGACATGGGAGCTCACGGGGGCACCTTGGCATAGGGAAACCATTTGGACAACGAGGCATGCCATGGCAAACCAAATTTCCCTTCCAACTTCAGATTTTCCCTTGAAAACTCGTTTTGCACCCAAATTCGCATAGGTTAGCCTTGGGAAATCCATAATCGGGAAAATAGTTCTCATATGTTCCGTTGAAATAGCTCTCGGCCATAAAGGGAAAAAAGCTCTAGGCCATAGAGGGAAAAGAGCTCCGGCTCTTTTTCTTCGATCTAATCTGTTTACAAGGTAGTTTTAGGGTAAAACTAAGGCAAAGAAACTGTCGGAAAAATTTTCGGACGATCGGATTGAAATACGGCTGTTCAGGGGCGTTTTGGTCCAAAATAAAAGCTCAAAACCTCAAAGTTATCACTTCGAAAAACAAATTTGACAGCAATGATCCTAACGACATTCATAACAACTAATCATAAAGGCACGAAGTCAGATTATGACTTTTCGACAGTAAAGTTTCGAAATGTGCGACAAAAAGGGTTTTGAATCAGTTTTTCAGATCCTTGACAACTCAATCCATATCGGCGAATACCGACGAAGGTTTTAGGCTCTTGGGCACGTAGAGAAGATACCCCAACAGAGAAATCAGGAAAAACGGACAGTTTAACAAAAAGCTCGAAACTTTGAGCACAGAAACAGCTAAAGAAACGCAGTAGAAACAGTGATCAGAGGTAAGAATCAAGCTAGTTACCTCGATACCTTGAAGTAGGAACGAACTGCGCGAAGATCGGTCAAGTTTCGGAGAAAAATTCTTCTCCCTCTCCTCTCCTCAACTCGCGGCCTCAAGAGAAAGAAATGAGAAGATATTTTGAATTTTTGGCTATTTATAGGAAGGTGAAATCGCGGGAAAATGTAAATTTCGCGATTCCGATTTTTGCAGCACGTTCACCGATGAATTCTAAGAGATATTCTGGCGACAGAATTCCAGAACTCAAAACAAATCTCTGACATTTGGGAAAAACGATATCTAAAATCCCAAAAGCGGTGTAAGTTAATCTGTCCCGAAAAACTACTTTTTGCTGTGATGGTCAGACGATAAAACTTTGTTCTGGAGAAATATTGGAAACATCGAAACAAATTTGGCAACGCGGACGGAAACTTCGTTAGAAGTCCCAAATAGAAAAAGTCTTCAACCAGCGCTTGAATTTAGGGTTTCGAAGCAAAGAAATTAGCGTCGGACTTCCGAAAAGTGAATACTATCGTGCGTACAGTCCAGGGTTCCGAAATGAAACACTGGTCGAAGGAAAAATAAAGAGAACCTTTAAATTTTCCCAGGATTTGAAATCTCACTTAATACGTTGCTCTAAAAGCGAAATTAGTCTATTCTGAACACGCTCGCCATAAGGCAGGTGTGCAGAAGACTCGCACTAATTCCTAAAACGACTACGCAACATTCCTCAAGCAATTCCTGAACTTTCTTCTTCATTAATCTTTCTCAAACATCAAACTCTTGTCACGCTTACACTGATTCTACGCGTGAGTCGGAAATTAACTTGTTCTGTAAATCCAGGTCTTACAATACTCCCCTCCAAAAAGAAAGTTTCGTCCTCGAAACTCAGAGTTCTGCAAAAAGTCCGGGGTACAGTTCCTTGATCTTATCTTCCAATTCCCATGTAGTGTCTCTCGTATCGTTGTTCCATATCACTTTCACTAACGCAATCTATTTTCCCCTCAGCTGTTTCACTCTTCTATCCCCAATACTTACTGGCGGTGCTCAAAGGTCAAATCATCCTTCAGTTCAACGTTGTCTGGCTCGATTACATGAGTCGGGTCTGGAATGTACTTCCTCAACTGCGACACATGAAATACATCATGAATGTTGGAAAGAAATGGTGGTAGTGCAATCTGATATGCAACTGGTCCAACACGTCGAGTGATTTGATACGGTCCAATAAATTTTGGCGTGAGCTTCCTTGACTTAATAGCTCGTCCAACCCCCGTAGTCTGAGAAACTCGTAGAAACACATGGTCGCCCTCTTCAAACTCTAGGGTTCTGCGTCTCTGATCAGCATAACTCTTCTGTCTGCTCTGTGAAGCTCTCATCTTTTCTCTGATCTGCTTAACCTTCTCAGTCGTCTGTTGCAACAATTCTGGCCCAATCAACAAACTCTCCCCATCTTGATACCAACACAACGGTGTCCTACACTTCCGACCATACAAAGCTTCATACGGTGCCATCCCAATGCTCGCATGAAAACTATTGTTGTATGTAAATTCGATCAATGGCAGAAGATCATCCCAGCTTCCTCTGTTATCTAACACACAAGCCCGTAGTAGATCTTCTAGCGACTGAATAGTTCTCTCTGTTTGCCCATCAGTTTGTGGATGATACGCCGAACTCAATCTCAGCTTGGTTCCTAACGCATCATGAAGAGCTCCCCAAAAGTGCGACGTAAACTTTGGATCCCGATCAGACACAATACTCGTCGGAACTCCGTGTAGTCTCACAATCTCAGCCACATAAATCTCAGCCAACTTTTCCACATTGTAAGTAGTTCTCACTGGTAGAAAATGCGCTGACTTAGTTAAACGATCCACAATCACCCAAATCGAATCATGTCGCTTCTGGGTTCTTGGCAAAGCTACCACAAAATCCATGGATATACTATCCCATTTCCATTCTGGCACGTCTAAACTCTGTAGCATACCAGCAGGTCTTTGATGTTCTACCTTAACCTTCTGACAAGTCAAACATGCAGCTACATACTCGGCCACTTGTTTCTTCATTCCCGGCCACCAGAAATTCAGTTTCAAATCTTGATACATCTTTGTCATTCACGGATGAATGCTCCATTTGCTCTTGTGTCCTTCATCCATGATTAGCCTTCTCAATTCTGGATTGTTGGGTACACAAACTCTGTCCTTGCATCTTAAGATATCGTCAGTTCCGTTCTTGAATTCCGGGTCTTTCCCTTAAATTACTAAGTTCCTCTTCTCTAGCAGAAACGCATCTTGCAGTTGTTGCTCTCTAATCTCTTCCATCAGTCCACTGGCGATTCTGATCATTCCGAATTTCAACTTTCCCTCAGACGGTGTCACACCTAAACTCATATCTCGAAATTGTTCCAGTAACTCCAGCTCTTTAACCATCATTGACGAGACATGCATCTTCCTACTCAAAGCATCAACAACTACATTTGCCTTCCCAGGGTGATATTGCAGTGTAAACTCATAGTCTTTGATAAACTTCATCCATCTTCGTTGCCTCATGTTCAGCTCCTTCTGATCAAACAAGTATTTAAGACTCTTGTGATCGCTAAATATCGTGAGTCGGGTAGTTCCTCTCATGAGTCTTCAACTGTCTCGAAGCATAAGCCACCACTTTTCGATGTTGCATCAGCACACATCCCAAGCCTTGATACGAAGCGTCACAGTAGACCACATAAGGTTCCACCGGTTGTGGCAAAATAAGCACAGGTGACGTCGTTAAACGTTCCTTCAAAGTCTGAAAACTTGATTCACACGCCTCAGTCCATGCAAAAGGTTGATCCTTCCTCGTGAGTTGAGTCAAAGGTCCAACAATCTTGGCAAATCCCTCAATGGAGCGTCTATAGTATCCAGCCAAACCCACAAAACTTCTGATCTCTGTCACTGTCTTCGGTTGCTCCCAAGCCAAAACAGTCTCCACTTTCGCTGGGTCCACAGCTATGCCTTCCTTTGAGATAACATGGCCTAAGAAATTGACTTCCTCCCGCCATAATTCACACTTGGAAGGGTTCGCATACAGCTTTTTCTCTCTCAACACTTGTAAAACTTGGCGCAAATGTCTTTCATGTTCCTTCGCGTCCTTCGAATATATTAATATGTCATCAATAAACACCACTACAAACCGATCTAAGAACTCATGAAAGATGCGGTTCATGTAGTCCATGAAAAGAGCAGGTACATTCGTCACCCCAAACGGCATCACTAGGTACTCGTAGTGTCCGTAACGTGTCCTGAAAGCAGTCTTCGGTATATCCTCAGTCTTCACCCTGATCTGATGATAGCCTGACTTCAAATCTATCTTGGAAAATACGGCAGCCCCTCGTAATTGATCCATCAAATCATCTATCCTCGGCAACGGGTATCGGTTCTTGATCGTCGCCTTGTTCAGTTGTCGATAATCCACACACAATCTCGACCTTCCGTCTTTCTTCTTAACTAAAAGCACTGGCGCTCCCCACGGTGAAACACTTGGTCGAATGAATCCTTTTGCCGAAAGATCCTCCAACTAAGATTTCAACTCTTCTAACTCCGCAGGTGCCATACGGTAAGGTGCAATCGAGATCGGTCCGGTTCCGGGTACAATGTCGATCACAAACTCTACATCGCGTATAGGCGGTAGTCCAGGTACATCTCCAGGAAAAACATCCGCAAAATCTCGAACCACCGGAATACCATGAATATCCGATTCCTTCTTCCCCTCCAGACTTAGCAATGAAAAGTACTTCTGAGTGCCCTCGCTCAACGATGCGCTAATGTGGTTAATAGAAAGATACTCGAAAAGATCCGAGTCTGGGAACACCACTTTCTTTCGACTACAGTCCAAAAGACAATGGTAGTGGGATAACCAATCCATCCCTAGGATTACATCTAGGTTTTTAAGGGGTAGACATACTAGGTTGGCATGAAAAGTTCTATCTCTATATACTACTGAACAGTGCATGCATGCGGTATTAGCAATTAGGGTCCTAGCAGGTGTAGTTACCATGAGATCAAAACTCAAAGTAGTATTAGGCAGATGCAGTCTTGATACGCAATCCTTAGAGACAAAAGAATGAGTTGCACCAGAATCAAAGAGTACAGTTAGAAGATTACCGTCGATTTCACATTCTCCTCTGATCAATCCATCCGCTCCTTCAGCCTCCTCACCATCCATTGTATACACTCTTCCCTTCGCCACTGGGCGCTTCCCACTAACAGCATTCACAGACGGTTCAGCCTTCGGTGCCTTGCAATCCACAGCCAGATGCCCGGATTTATTGCAGTTGTAGCATCTTGGTGGCATCGTGCAATTGTTTGCATAGTGTCCGACCCCTCCACATCGGAAACAAGTCACCTCACGGTTTGGGGTACGGCTTCCCGACCCTCCAGAAGTAGCAGCAGCAGCCATCGGCTTATAAGATCCCGGGGTAAACCCTCTCCCCGCAAGACGTTGATACGGCTTCCTCGCCTGAAACCTTCCCCTTCCCTGAAAACTCTGTGGTGTCGACCTCACTGGTCCTCCTGTTCCAACCCTGTTCAATCTTTGATTCTTCATCAACTCCACCTCTGTTGCTTTCTCAACCAATGCCTGGAATCTCATGATCCCCAACGGTCTCACTGAGTCCTCAATGTCAGCTCTCAGTCCCCTCACAAAACGCTTGCACATGTAGGGCTCATCAACTTGGTCACGGAAAAATCGAAAGTGTTTTGCTAGAGACTCCAACTTAGCAGCATATTCCGGAATGGTCATGCTCCCTTGTCTAAGAGTCAGAAACTGTGATTCACGCTCGTCACGAGCACTGTCAGGAAAATACTTCTCGAGAAAAGCAGTTCGAAAAGAATTCCAGTTCACCTCAACATGATTTGCTTCCATTATCCCTCTGGCTCCTCTCCACCAGTACTCAGCATCATCCAACAACAGAAAGGATGCCATTCCCACCTTGGCTCCCTCAGCAGTCTGTAACACACCAAAGATCTTCTCTATTTCCTCAATCCAGAGATCCGCTTTGTCCGGGTCAGTACCTCCCGAAAACTTAGGTGGATCCTGTCTCCTGAAATCATTCAAACCTTTGTTCTGAACCAGAGTCGCTTCCCTCTGACGCTGGTGTTGATCACGCGCTTCCTCCGCAGCACGCCTCAAAGCATTGTCATTCGCTTGGTTAGTCATCGCCTGAGCCATAGTGGCCATCATCTCTGCTAGTTGATTTGTGTTCACCATCGTCTGTTACCCCTAGGAAAACTGTTAGTCCTAATCGTATGATAGCATCAAAACTATTCCATATGATTAAGTAACAATGCAATCAATTAGAACGAAAAATCGTTCTGCAGACAATCAATTTTCACTCTTTGCAGAGTCACACAACCTAGCACAGAAGACCTATTCCCCAAAGACTCCCAAAAGACTCGACTAAGCTCTGATACCACAATGTAACACCCCGATTTATAGGTGCCACTTTAGTAACTAAAAATAAACTTTACGCGGAAAACAAGTAATTTTTTTTTCCGTTTGATTCCTTTTAAATAAAGCGATAGAAAATAAAGACATAACCCAACAACTAAACTAACCAATGTACACCCAAATATAAACATGTACAGCCTCAGCTGCACTCCCACGTCATGCGCACTCGCAGTGACTCCAAAGTAGTGTGCCCGCAGGCAAATATATACAGATCCCGAAGTGTGAGTGAGAAAGTTATAATTACAATCCACTAGGAGAAAGTCAGCCTCAAAATGGCCTAAGCAAAGACCCCTATAGTCCGACTGACTCACTGTGATCCCTCAGTAAAAGAACCATACGAAAAGCCATGCGTCGGGAACCTACCCTGTCCCAAAAGCAAAACGAATCAGAGCTCTACACAAAATGTGACGCCTACCTAAACCTACCCTCCCAGTACCGAGTCCACAGCGAACTGAAGTTGGCAAGTTGTAGCTCAGCTCCATGCGTCGTAAAACTCCTTTCGTCAGACGTCCACGCTCGTCAGTTCGGTCCTCCATGACCCTTCCCCGGTACGTCGCTCGATGACCCACAAGATCGATCACCCAAGCGGTGGGGCATGACGATCCACCAACTCAAACCTGATCCCCCCCGAGGGAGAGACCATCGAAACCCAATCCACCGTCGACATCTGGCAGCAGGCCGACCGCCCAAACACAAACATGAAACCAAAGCCAAGGCGCTAGGGTCAACTCACGGAATAGAGTAGATATACAAACAACATGTGATTGGGGATATATATATATATATATATGTTTATAGAATTATATATATACATTCCTAGCATGTTATCGGCTCTAACAATAATTCAGTAATGCAAACAGCACACAATTCCAGTCAGGATGAATGTATGCGTGAAATGCAATCAATATGATCCGGATAATTGTGAAGCATTCCCGCTCTTCACTAGTGAAGCATTCCCGTTCTTCACTATGGATGAAGCATTCCCGTTCTTCATCCTTGACGAAGCATTTCCGTTCTTCGTCGAATGATGCATTGGTGAAGCATTCCCGTTCTTCACCATCGATGAAGCATTCCCGTTCCTCATCGAATTATGCATTGGTGAAGCATTCCCGTTCTTCACCAAAAGATGCATGATGCAATATGGTTAGCCAAACATCGAATCGTCCTCACAACACAAGCATTTAGCTTAAAAACCCAAACCCAAAACCCAAGAGTTAGTGTCGGTCAATACAACACAACTCAGAGTTAGTGTCGGTCAATACAACACAACTCCAATAACAAAACCCAAAATCAAAGCCCAGAGTCAGTGTCGGTCAATACAACACAGCTCCAACAAAAAAACCCAAAGTCAAAACCCAGAGTTAGTGTCGGTCAATACAATACAACTCGAATAACAAGAGTACTAGAGTACTCGGTGACTTTCAATCATCACCGTAGCTCACCTCAGTGGTTTTCCCCAATTCCCAGTAACTTCAAGACTTGTCGACTTTTCCCCGTCTTTCGCAATCATTTTCCCCTTTAGGTTCCCTATGGTTCATTCAATAATGAAAACGTTTTAAATTGAATTAGTCAGGTTATGAGTTTAATTCTTTGAAAACTAAGTTCTCTAAGGTCTTTAGTTTTCAAAATTCTATTCATTCTAAGTTTTCCAAAAACCCACCAAAAGAAATTCCCGGGGAAAGTCTAAGTAGACCAACGAAGGGCTAAGTCTCAAACCTTGTGGTTGGACTTGCCTAGGGTTGTTCATCCAACCCGAAAAATCAAAAGGAATCAGTTCAGTGATTCTTTGCTCCGAAGTCGCGTCAAAACGCACAATTCAATAACATCTCAACATCAACAGTTATGGAAAACATCATAACATCAGTTCATCAACATAATCAACATCAAAGTAAAGCATAAGTCGAATTTATCGACGCCAATCATGCAGTCATAGCTAATAGTAAGTTTCCCTAACCTCGAGCTGCTCCAGTCTCGTGGTTCAAATATCCTTCAACCGATTGCTCTGAAATATCCAAAGTCCCTTCAACTGAACCTCGAAGAAAACAAAGCAGAAATCCAACCAAAATCGATTAGCTCGATCACAATACAGCTAATTAACGATAGAGAAAGCATTAAAGCTTCAGAATACAACAATCGGATACGAAAAGACAAGTTTTCGAAAACGAAAAACTCTCCCCCCCCTCTTGAAATAGCTCTCGGCCATAAAGGGAAAAGAGCTCCGGCTCTTTTTCTTCGATCTAATCTGTTTACAAGGTAGTTTTAGGGTAAAACTAAGGCAAAGAAACTGTCGGAAAAATTTTCGGACGATCGGATCGAAATACGGCTGTTCAGGGGCGTTTTGGTCCAAAATAAAAGCTCAAAACCTCAAAGTTATCACTTCGGAAAACAAATTTGACAGCAATGATCCTAACGACATTCGTAACAACTAATCCTAAAGGCACGAAGTCAGATTACGACTTTTCGACAGTAAAGTTTCGAAATGTGCGACAAAAAGGGTTTTGAATCAGTTTTTCAGATCCTTGACAACTCGATCCATATCGGCGAATACCGACGAAGGTTTTAGGCTCTTAGGCACGTAGAGAAGATACCCCAACAGAGAAATCAGGAAAAACGGACAGTTTTACAAAAAGCTCGAAACTTTGAGCACAGAAACAACTAAAGAAACGCAGTAGAAACAGTGATCAGAGGTAAGAATCAAGCTAGTTACCTCGATACCTTGAAGTTGGAACGAACTGCGCGAAGATCGGTCAAGTTTCGGCGAAAAATTCTTCTCCCTCTCCTCTCCTCAACTCGCGGCCTCAAGAGAAAGAAATGAGAAGATATTTTGAATTTTTGGCTATTTATAGGAAGGTGAAATCGCGGGAAAATGAAAATTTCGCGATTCCGATTTTTGCAGCACGTTCACCGATGAATTCTAAGAGAGATTCTGGAGACAGAATTCCAGAACTCAAAACAAATCTCTGACATTTGGGAAAAACGATATCTAAAATCCCAAAAGCGGTGTAAGTTAATCTGTCCCGAAAAACTACTTTTTGCTGTGATGGTCAGACGACAAAACTTTGTTCTGGAGAAAGATTGGAAACATCGAAAAAAATTTGGCAACGCGGACAGAAACTTCGTTAGAAGTCCCGAATAGAAAAAGTCTTCAACCAACGCTTGAATTTAGGGTTTCGAAGCAAAGAAATTAGCGTCGTCAGACTTCCGAAAAGTGAATACTATCGTGCGTACAGTCCAGGGTTCCGAAATGAAACACTGGTCGAAGGAAAAATAAAGAGAACCTTTAAATTTTCCCAGGATTTGAAATCTCACTTAATACGTTGCTCTAAAAGCGAAATTAGCCTATTCTGGACACGCTCGCCATAAGGCAGGTGTGCAGACGACTCGCACTAATTCCTAAAACGACTACGCAACATTCCTCAAGCAATTCCTGAAATTTCTTCTTCATTAATCTTTCTCAAACATCAAACTCCTGTCAAGCTTACACTGATTCTACGCGTGAGTCGGAAATTAACTTGTTCTGTAAATCCAGGTCTTACAGAGGCAGACCAAGAAAAAGTAGGATAGTATCCTGCTCCCTCACCTAACTCTGCCAGGATCTATGAAACACGAGGACGCAAATTCAATCCTTAGGAAATTTCCGAGAAGGACAGAGAGGTGATTACAGATATTGGTGCCAGGTTATCCTCAGAAGGCTACGAGTCAAGGGCAAGGAAAGCATGGGAAGTGGGGAAAGCTCTTGGTTTACAGTTTGATGGACCAGATAGCAAAGCCGTGGAAGGTTTGGAGGCGGAGTTAAGGCAAATCCGTCCGGAATAACCCATGGAGTGCAAGTGGGTGTCATGGAATGTGAGAGGGTTAGGTGGGGCTGAAAAAAGAAGGTCAGTAAAGGAGGCTCTTAGGAAATCCGACGCCCAGGTAATCCTCTTACAAGAGACTAAATTGGATGCTACTAAGTCAAAATTCATTCAGTGTTTTGCAAACTCACTCAATTACGAGTGGGATGTCATACATGCACGAGACTCAGCAGGTGGATTGATTACTATGTGGAAACCACACAATTTCACTGTACTCGAAATAATTAAAGAGGAAAGGTTCTTGGGCTTGTTAGTCAACTTCAGCAGCAGTAACCAAAATTGCCTCTTAGGGAATTCATAAGGACAAAATGTAGATGCTGAAAAACAGGCTTTCTATGAAACACTGGGAAGGATATTGAGCAATAGAAACTGTTGTGTTGTTATGGGTGGTGATTTTAATGGAACCTTGAATTTAGGAGAAAGGAAGGGTGTTAGAGATGAGGTTGATCCATTGCTGAGTAGTTTTGTGTCAAGCTCTCATCTGCTTGACTTACCATTGCAAAATTCGGAGTTTACTTGGTATAGCTCTCGATGTGGGGGACTTTGGAGCAGGATTGATCGATGGCTAATTAACGAAGAGGCAATGCTTTTATTCCAAGGTTGTTACCAGAGTGCTGAAAACTGGGGATTATCCGACCATAGGCCCGTGATTCTATCCTTGGGGCAGTCAAACTTTGGCCCCAAACCATTTCGATTCTTTAATGCTTGGCTGCTGGATAAGGAGTTTAACACCCTTGTGGGTGAATGGTGGTCCTCTGCAACAGTGGAAGGTTGGTCCGGTTATGTTTTACAGCATAAATTGAAGAACCTTAAGACCAAAATTAAGGAATGGAAAGGCTATTCTATGAGGGGCAGTGGTGAAGCGGTAAAAGTTTTGGAAGCGGACCTACAGAATGTCATGAGTAGGTTAGAAGTGGAAGGCCCATCAAATGAGCTGCGTATTCAGAGGATTGAAATTCTTGGGGCTCTTTGGGATAATTTTAGAAGGGAGGAGAGCATATGGAGACAAAAGTCCAGGCTTAGATGGCTCAAGGAGGGAGACAAAAACACCTCCTTCTTCCATTCTATTTGTAGAGCTCGCCAAAGTCGCAAAAGCATTAATTCCCTAGTGGTATATGGGCAGCTAGTGATGGATCCCACAGCAATCAAACTAGCAATCCTTAATCATTTCAAATCTTTCTTTGCCAAAGAAGACAAGTCCAGGCCAACGCTTCGATGTAGTAATCTTCCTAAACTCAGTCGGGCAGAGGCAACTGAGTTGGAAGTTCCTTTCTCTGAGGAGGAAATCTGGGAGGTTATCAAGTCTTGTGATGGGAATCGTGCTCCGGGACCTGATGGTTTTAACCTCGCTTTCTTCAAGCATTTCTGGCCTGTTATTAAAGAAGATGTGATCAGATTTTTTGCAGAATTTCATGAGACAGGGAGATTGGTAAGGGGTCTAAATGCGGCATTCATATGTCTCATTCCAAAACAGAATCAGCCTGAATCAGTGGTAGATTATAGGCCTATCAACTTAATAGGCAGCGCTTATAAGCTCATTTCGAAAGTATTGGCGGCACGTCTGAAACTTGTTATGCCAAAACTTCTCACCCCCAACCAATTCGCCTTCACCCAGGGTCGCCAAATAGCAGACTGCATTGTAATTGCAAATGAGGTTGTCGATTTTATGAAGAAAAAATCCGAAGGGGGATTCTTGCTAAAGGTCGATTTCGCTAAGGCATACGACAATATCGACTGGGGGTTCTTACTTGATGTGCTAGCGGCTATGAAGTTTGGGTATAAGTGGATTAAATGGATGCGATCATGCATATCCACAGCTTCTCTGGCTATCTTGGTAAATGGATCGCCGACAGATTTTTTTAGTATAGAAAAAGGTCTCCGTCAAGGAGATCCTCTATCACCTTTTCTCTTCAACCTATGTGCTAATGGACTATCCTGCATGCTTAACCAACTGTTGGAGGATAATAGATTCAGCGGGGTTAGGATGGGACCGGAGTTGCGATTGAATCATCTTCAATTCGCATATGACACATTGCTGTTTTGTGAGAACGATTTCGATCAGGTGGACCTCCTATGCAATACCTTGCTGGCGTTTTTGTTTGCATCAGGTCTGAAAATTAATATGTCCAAATCCACTCTTATTGGGTGTAATATACCTGACTCAATTGTTGAAGCCGTGGCTGAGTTCTATGGATGGAGCACGGGGAAGCTTCCGGTTTAGTATTTGGGGGCACCTCTAGGAGAAAATCCAAAGCGGAAAATTTTCCGGGAACCAATGTTGGATAAATTAAGGAGGAAGAGTCGCTCTTTGAACTCTAAATACACTTCTTTGAGCGGCAGATTGGTTTTAGCCAAAGCGTCACTTTGTTCGATCCCTACTTACCTAATGTCTATCTACAAGGCTCCGGTGGGAGTTGTGCGGGAAATAGAGAAAATAATTCGTGGCTTCATTTGGGGCAATGGTAGTGGAGATAGGAAAGTGAACTGGATACCTTGGTCTCTTATATGTCAATCAAAGGAATCTGGTGGACTTGGTCTGGGTTCATAAGCTGGAAAAACAAAGCATTGTCGGCAAAATGGGCTTGGAGGTATGGAGTTGAAAAGGACAGCTTATGGAGAAATGTAATATCAACAAAATATAATCTCAATGGGGAGCTGTTGTTATTTCAGACAGTAATGCTAGAAGGGAGAAGCTGGTCCTCTGTTTTGACTGATATCGTGAACACTTTGAAAGAGGACTCGTTGATATCGAAAGGCTTAAAAGAAGGTCTGTTATGCAAAGTGGGAGATGGGAAGAACACTAGATTCTGGTCTGATCCATGGCAAGATTCATCTCCTCTTTGCCTTAAATTCCCACGGGTTTTTGCTGTTAGTTCAAATAAGACAGGCATGATAGCGGATATGGGATTAGTGGTCCAGGGAAGATGGGTATGGGATCTAGCTTTTCAGAGAACTTTCTTTGACTGGGAGGTTGATATCTACAATCAATTTCTAAACTCGATCAATGGCCTATTTCCAGCTATTGGAGAACCCGATAGCTTGATTTGGGGACTGGACAACTCAGGAGTGTTTTCAGTTAGATCACTGTACAAATGGGCTGAAAGTAGAGTGTTCTCAGCAGGAAAATGTGAAACTCCAGCAAAAAATCGTAAAGCTATCCCACCAAAGGTAAATCTTCTGTTTTGGCAGGTGTGCAACAACAAACTAGCCACCAAGGAGAATTTGATGAGAAGGGGCGTGTCTCTAAGTGATAATGGTCTTTGTTCATTGTGTGGGCTAGTCATGGAAACCAGTTCTCATCTTTTCCTCCACTGCCAGGCTACCTGGCCTCTTTGGTGTGCTGCGATACATAGAGAGGGGCTATCTCGGGCTATGCCACGGTCATTGAGTGAGGTGGCTTCAGAATGGAATTCTCTCGCTGTTTCTTCTAATTTATTGCTAAGGAATCTTACCTCTTATGCTATGGTATGGTCAATTTGGATTGGCAGAAATGATCTACAATTCAACAGCAAACAATTCAAGGTTAGTGAGGTTTGGGACTTGCACATTCTGAGGGTGGCTTGGTGGACAAAAACAATCTGGTATGATTGTCCATACGATGTCAATCAATTCTCCACCAATTTCTGCAATATAAAAGTCAGCAAGAAGATAACTCTCCCTAAGGTGGCGTTTTGGTTCCCACCCAGCTTGGGTTATTTAAAGTTCAATGTCGACGGGTCTTCTCAGGGCAATCCAGGGCTTTGTGGGGTGGGTGGAGTGCTGCGTAACCACAACAACGAAATTCTGGGTTACTTTTCCAAAGGCATTGGACAAGGATGGGCTTTCGAAGCTGAATTGAAGGCCATCCTAACAGCTCTTCTCTTTTGTCAACAATTCATGTTCAGTAATATTTACATTGAGAGCGATGCTTCAATTGTGGTGGGCTGGGTAAACTCGAAGTCTAGGAGACCGAGTGCCCTTTTAAATGATCTGAATCACATCGACTTCCTGAGGGCTCAAGTAAACTGCCTTGGTGTCCAGCACATTTTCCGGGAGGCTAATGACAAAGCTGACCATCTTGCCAAATGCGGCGTCACAAGGTCTGATACATTGTGGGTTTGTGTGGACAGAAGAGAGTGACGACTGATTTGGTTAGTAGAGTGTGATCATAGGCGGATGTACCGCCTGGCCATCCTGGGCCTGTGCCCAGGCTCTGGCCAAAAATTGTTTTTTTTTCTTTGGTCCAGATCATAATTTAGGTCCAAAAAAAAAAATAAAAAGGGCAAATGTAAAGGTAAGGGAAAAATTCAGGGACTACTTCATAAATGTGCCCAGGCTTCCCAAAATTTCTGGTTCCGCCACTGAGTGTGATGTTGTTTGAGGTTTCTTCCTCCCTTTGCGAGCATCTGCCTAGTGCGGTCTTTGTAGCTGATGTCGCTCTGGTCTTGTTGTTTTATTTTGATGTTTCTGCTACCCTTTGGGGCTCTTTTGTTTTCTGTTTGCTTACTGTTTGTTTTTCCTTTCCCTTAGCTTTTGTATTTCTCTTTCTCTCTGTTTTCCTTGTACTGTTAGTTACTGTTTCGGCTTTGCCCCTTTTATATATTTGGTATTTCCAAAAAAAAACATTGAAACATAAAATGAAGATAATAATAATAACAATAAGTGTTTTACTAATTAAAATTGTATGTTTTAGTAAATATGTCATTATATATTCCATATATATATAATACTAAATGATTATAATTAACAATTGATTTGATTAAAAGTCACTCGTGCATCGCACAGGCAAACCTGCATTATACCTTCATAAATTTAACTTTGATTATGTAACTAAGGATGAAGACCCCTCTCTATGAATGTTTCGTTCGATTAGTTATAAAATAAAATAAAAAAATTAGGGATGAAGACGCCTGTGCATCGCACGGGTACCATCCTAGTTCACATTCAAATATTGGTTTTAAAAATATTAACATTTTAGAATCAAATCTATCAAATTGAAATTTATCACAATAGAGACTCCAAATCTCAGTGTCAACGAGATGAATACGGGTATGTTTTTTTAGTTAGCTATTTACCAACCAATTCTCGCTTACCAGTAGGGGTGTAATCGAACCGGATTAATTCGGATTTAAGGTGTTTAAATGTCCGAACCAATCAAACATGTTCAGTTTGGTTTGGTTCGGATTTCCTAATTTTTGCTTCTAAAACCGAACCAAACCAACCCGATCTCAATTGGATTGGTTCGGACCGGATGGTCGGATTTGAAATAAAAAATATTATTTAAAAAATTGAACGAAAATTATTCTAAAACTGTGAAAAATTATATAAATATAGAAAAATCCAACATTTCTAAAGAACAAACATTCGATAATGACATAATCCATATAATTCAAATAAAACCAACATCTTCAATATAAACATAAATAAGCAATGTAATGGGTTGGAGTGTGTAAATAATAATTATCAATTCATTGGGTTGGTTCGGATTGATCGGTTTTTCAATCCCTAAATCTGATACCCGAACCGATGGTGTGATCGGATGCAGCGAAAAAAAATCCGAACTGACCCGATGGTCCAATCCAACCCACCATAATGTGTTCAGATCGGATCAGTTTGATCGGATTCGCGGATCGGACTGTACACGCTTACACCCCTACTTACCAGTGTACAAATGAATGTAAAAAAAAACAGTTCAAGGAATATCTTTTAGAAACTAGAAAAACATAGCTCAAGTTGAAGATGTGGCAGTATATTTCATCAAAGAGCTGTTTAAAGTCAAATTTCAGTCAACTAAGAATTAAAACCTATGATTTAAAACCAATTTATCAGATAACCTTATTAAGTAAGGAAACATTCCATTTTGATGTCTGTAACATCAAGTTGCAAAATCTCAGCTCTACAACCCAAAATTGATCCAATGCTGCAAAACCAAAGTCATGTAAGGCAAATATGGCATGTGATCAAGACAGTAGCATTTATATGTGTAAGGCATAGAAATGGATGGAGGGAATACATCCTTTATCTATTCCCAGAACTAAGTCGTAAGCATTGTCTGTCATACCTAGGATGTGTGCGTCCAAGATCCCCATGAACGAATTCTTTGATGTAGGTCCCAGCCTGTAGATCATATTAGATGTTTTACCAATAAATCATCTGATTTATACAACTCAAAACTCAAGTTGAAATGGAAGTCAATCACTTGCCCTATGCAATAATTATTTTCAACCAAATAAAGAACGAGTATTAAACCTTCCTGACATTTTCTACCAAATTTGTTGACTGTCAATCAAAATGTAAAAGACAATGGTGTATGGAACTAAACCAGTCACTGAAAATTCATTTACATAAAACAATACCTGTGTACATAGATGCAAAAGAAAATATTGGGAACTTCCAGCAACTGTCTCCATTTTCATCCTAAGTTTTGAGAAACAAAAGAGATGATAAAATTTCATTACTACTCTGAATGTGGCCATGACAGTGAGGATGGCATATAACTATCAATATATAGAAGCGTCATACCAATGTATAATCTTTTCACGCTCCAAAGGACTACGACGGTGTAGCACCCTTATTGGGGTCCTCTGCAAAACTTTCTGCACAAAAGATAAAGTTGTGCTTTCCACAGTTATAGGTTAAAACAAAACAAAAAAATTATATGCAGAATTCCCAGTAGAAACTAGCCCAATTTTTTGTAAGTATACTTGAATTTGATAAAATAATTATTGTGTATTTTCATTGATTAATACTTGACTGAAAACTACAATATATATAGACTAACAAAGAGATAAAAAGAAACTAAATCTATCTAAACCTATCTCTATTTAAATAGATATTATCTCTATTTAAATAGATATTATCTCTATTTAAATAGATACTAATCTAAAATAGAGAAACAAATCTAAACTATATCTCAATGAGATAATACTAATAGTAAACTAAATCTAAACAGATATTCAACACTCCCCCTCAAGCTAAAGCTTACTTAGCTTTAAGCTTGTAACAAATCGAACCCAAGAAAAAAATTATCTTAATAGATATCCCTTAATAATGACAGTCTTGGCGAATCTCTGAATTGAATAACTTTTCAAACTTCTAGTAAATCCATGGCAGCAAAAGACAACTTCTCATACTTCAAATTGAATAATCTTTTGAACTTCTGCTAAATTCATGGGCAGGCAAAAGACAACTTCTCATACTTGATCTGGCTGAAATTGATGCAAGACAAAAACCAATTCTTCTGGAGTGTCGTAGGGTAGCTGAGCCAGCAAACAAGGGCGAAAAAAACCAGCAACAATACGCCCGAAAACAAAACAAGGCTGAAGCAACAACTCACCAACAACAACCACACAGAAATAAAACATACTTGAGGTCGATCGATTGATGGCTTCTAAGACAAACAATGGTGTCAACTTTGACACAGACAACTCTCAAACATTAGAGAGTGGGCCAGCGCAACTCGCAGCTGAAGCCCTAAACCAGAAAACCAAACAACTAGAAAACCAAACAATCGAGACGAAACAAACGAAGGTGACATTGTCACCTTCAAAACCAAATTGCATAAAGTCAGCCAGGAGCGGTATTATAAGAGCATCTCGATCAATGAGACGCAAACAACAACTCAAGTCTCAAAATCCAATGCGGAACCTGAGCGTCAAAACGGAGTTAAAACTCTAAACCAAACCAAACCAAACTAAAACAAACTAAACCAAACCAAACCAAACCAAACCAAACTTGGTCAACAATGAGAGATGGCACGAGAAACGTCCAAACAGGGTCAAAATAGCAAACCCACAAACCAAACAGGGAGAGGACGACCGGATGATCACAACTGTGACGGCACAACACACGTCAAAACAGAGGAAGGATCCTTAAAACCAAACCTGGCTGATACACAAAGAGGACCAGCTAGAACAAAGCAGCGGAGAGAGCGGCGCGTGGACTTCACACGCAGAGAGATGGGAGGCACGTGAGGGCGCGTGGCTTGAAATCCGACGGTGGTGGCTGGCCGTAGTCTCTAATAACACTTCCCCTCAAGCTATAGCATATATGTCATATGCATAGCTTGTAACAAATATAATTAACTTGAGAAGCAGCTGCTGCCGGAGAGAGATATTCCCAAAAATAGTCCAAAATTTATACACCAACAAACCACACAATGCAAAACCAATTCTCCACTTTAATAGAGAGCAAAAATCTTTTCCAACTCCAAAACCACACTGTGCCAACCAAAACCAAGAAACCAAAAACAAGAAACTAGAACAACCCAACACACTAATTGAGAACTGGATTGGACCAAAGAGCCACATGGTACTGCTTCATTCTGGCATCATCAGAAACTTCCAATATCACCATCCCAACGCATTGGCATTCCATATTTCCACTTCATGTAACCAATACTCTCGCTGGCAGTGAAGAATTATTATGTCATTCCAATCAAGAATTCTTGAGTAAACAATTGTTGAATCAATTCCCACAATTTCTTCCAATCACGCAACTGCATTAAAGGAAGGAAAATCTGGAGAAAACAACATCTGGAACAGAACCAGGAGGGAGAGCCAAATATCCTGACCAACTATACTACAACGGACGAACATGTATGTGGTCGTCGCGTCGAGTTCAGGTTTGTGCGTTACCTTCACGCGCCGAAGAAGAAGGCGCGGTTGTTTTAAGTATTAAGAAACAACGGTCAATAGGGTTCCAAGACAAAGGGGACCATAATCAGAAAGAAACGAGGCCGTAAGAAAAGGCTAGAACAAACAAGCGCGGAAGCACAGGACGAGTGAAAATAATCCAAAGAGATTTGGAAGGTCACCATGAGGGGGCTCACGGGGGAGGAGCCCCTCACAGCGGTAGGATCGAAACTCGCTCTGATACCAACTTGAATTTGATAAAATAATTATTGTGTATTTTCATTGATTAATACTTGACTGAAAACTACAATATATATAGACTAACAAAGAGATAAAAAGAAACTAAATCTATCTAAACCTATCTCTATTTAAATAGATATTATCTCTATTTAAATAGATATTATCTCTATTTAAATAGATACTAATCTAAAATAGAGAAACAAATCTAAACTATATCTCAATGAGATAATACTAATAGTAAACTAAATCTAAACAGATATTCAACAAGTATGAACCAAGGTAATATGAACCATGTTCAAGGCTTCAAGCTAGATCAAAGTAGTTGAAAATATGGAACCAAAGAGCATGATTCATTTCTCATTTGATAATCAGTCTCTGCATTTTTACTAAACAATGGATTTCAATCTAATGTTTGAATTTGTTACATGGGTCCTATTATTTTTATTAGCCTTCTGGACAAACACAATTTTGATTTCAGCTTAGTTGATGACTTGATTCATCAGAAAACATCAATCAAATTGACTAAGAACAGCAATGAGACATACTTTAATTATTGATCATTTTACTTTAGAAGCACATTTTAGCTGCCCTTGTGATAGTCGTCTTTTACTATGGTAAAATTTCCCATTTTATAGACTTGTTGAGAAAAATAAAACCATAAAAGTACATACATCTAATACAATGAAATGGCAAATCGATATGAGCAATGCACACAAAAGGATTCAACGGTTATACATATGAAAAGGATAAATCACAGGCTTAACGACAAAAACATTACAATCAGGAACAGACACATCTTTGAGCACTGCTTAGCCTAAATCAATGATGCAAAGACGAAAAACATGAGTTCTCAAAGTATATGTAAAAAAAAATTACAATATACAAGTTTGATAACAGGTAATATACTACATAAACACTCACCAAATCGTTTAGTGAAGACACGCATTGAAAATCTTCATCCTTCAGAGGACGAGAAATCCACACTAAAGCAGTGTATTGTTTCTAGACAATTTGAAGAGTGTAACATTAAGATTGATTCAGATAAAACAATGAAAAGAGCAGAGTTGCAAACCATGAACTATGAAATAAATTAACCAACTAAGAAGAAGAGAATGCCAGACCTGCTTCTCTGCTTCACCTTCACGCATAAGTTCCCAGCCTTGACTACCAACGAGTTTCAGATTTTTCACTCTAACCTACATGAACATATGATACTACGTATTTACTCATCGTGTAGTAAAAAACTACCATAGAAACATCACCAGTTCAGCTTCAACATTACCAATTTATTCTCCATGTTATTAATCAGTTTCTCTATATCTTCTACAGACAGTTCCGATGGGACATATCGAGAGTTTTGCACCTCAACAAGAAATGGCCTTCCTGGGCCCAACATTCGGACCTAGAAGAATAGTTATGTATCACATAAGTTCATTAACCAATGAGCTTAAAAAATAAATAAAAACCATGAATTTTTAGTACATCAATGTCTTCTCTACCAGCAGCATGAAACTTGAAACTATCAGCTTGGCATGCTTGGAGGATGTTTCCACCTATAATTTCCTACAACGTGATTACACATTATTGTCACCTTCCACAATTGGCATAAAAAGGGAATATAAGGTGACAATAGCTATTTGCAAGAGTAAACAATACCTCAACTGATGCTTCCCCCATTCTTTCATCATCAATGATCCAGCGTGTTTGACTCACATTCCGTGAATACTGCCATGAAAGTAACAACATAGATTAAAAGTTGCACAAGCTAAGATTAATCTTGGTCGATCATTACTTTGCAAGTCATAGACATATGATAAAGGAAATTATATTCCATATATGAAGGATATCTTTTTGTGACAATTAGTAAAATTACAATTTACAATAAATTTCAACTGTATATTTCAAAGATGCATATCATGACATATTAGCACAGAGAAATGACTATGCATGTCAAATATGCATATCATGACATATTAGCACATAGGAATATGTAAAATATGAGTGCAGCTGTTGGAAAAAGAAACGAAACATTTATGTTTTAGAACATAGCAAGGTGAAAAAAACACCAATGTTGATGCCATCTGAGAGGCTCATAGGAGGCAAGGACTTGACCTGTGATGTGATAATAGAATCAAGAGTTGCAATATGCGTACTTAATTCAAATAGGAAAGATGGGAGAACAAATCCATTACCTTCAGGTACCTTCCACCAAAATAAAAAGGTGTCCTGTAACAAGTGTAAGTAAAATGGCAAGGCTCATTTACCTAAAAAGCAGGGAAATAAGGTTAGCAATAGAATCAAATAAAATCATAAAGAGAATGAATAAAAAAAGTATGTAGCTCAGAATTTTGCTTTTACTATGAACGCAAGCACTCCCATTGTGAACCCACTATACAAATCTACAAGGGTTTAAAATATATATGAAGTTGATAGAAAGCGTTCTCACAACATGGTCATCATGAAAGTCAATTAAATTAAACTCGTAAGACATGTATTCATAGAAAAGGAGGAGAACCAAGAATTACCGTTTCTAGCAAGAATTTACAGCAGTCAGAGGTTTCATTTTCTAGTGAACTGTTAGAAGGCTTTTCTCCAACTAAATTGGATTCACCTATTAAAAAAGAAAATCCAAATGGTCAGTGCAAGGAACTGTGAAATCATTGGCAGTGTCTACACCATTGTCAGACCTACTCACAATCTTAGTGTACATTGCAGCAAAAGAATAGTTAGAAAGGAGAAACAACTGAAGTACTGGACATATGATATGACATTGTTTAGCTGAAAAATCAGCTATGAACTGAAAAACAAATATGATGAAAACTCATAAGGGGATATGAGATTATATGCTTTATGGTTTACACAGTAAGGAGAAGATCTAAAGTAACTCTCAAGGAACAGAAATTATGAAATTCAATGGAAGGAGGATTATATAATCTACAAGGAATACTAATGCAATTATCGGTTTATTGCACAGCATGCAGCGTGACTGAAAAACTAGTACAATATACGGAACTTACTGTAAAGAACCAAAATTTCAACGGACCCAACAAAGGACTCTTATTTATGGCAGCATTATCTGGTAAAAGACATTGTTCATCAATAACGATGTACAGCTACGCAAAGGCCCATTATCATAAAAAAGAATATCAGAGCAAGAAATGGATTCTTGTGAAGATTTAATAATTATGCAAAAGAAGACCATTTTAATAGAAACATAATAGGTTTGTCACGAAAAAATCATGTACATAGGTTTAATACTGTATGCAATCAGAAAAACAAAGTCAGATTATCACACTTTTCTTAATAAAAAAACATAAATGAAAATAAAACACACGGCACAGTGATAAAGTTAGACATGCCTGTTTTTCTTCTCTTGCAACCCTGAGCAGTATCAGAGCAGTTCTCAGCCCCTTTGGACGCTTTAGAGTGAGTGTATGTCAAACGAATGCGGAAAGAGCTCGCACTTGATTTACATTCCTGCAAACTTGATTTCTGTAGAAAAATGAAAAGAGGGTACAATCAAAGATGGAGTAAGTTGGATTCTGATGAGCAATTGCAATTGGTATTGACTGACCAGAAGATTTTGAAGAGGATGTACTAGAGAAAATTTCAAGGCATCCTTTGCAGAAATGCATCCAACATGGAAATTTTGTTGGGATCCGTATTTGGTTTTGATGTATGAGCTGAGAGAGTTGTCGTTTTGGAGGATAATAGGCGGGATGGAAACTTCAAGGGAAAAGGATTCAAAGTGATAGCGTTGTCGTTTGAGCATATCAGCAATGAGAAGGGCGACATCATCGTTTTGCTTGTTATGGAGGATTCCGCTGTCATCAGAAAATGAGAACTGGAGGATCCCTAAGCAGAGAGTGCAGAGTTGTTGTTGTTGGTGGTGGTGGATGGAAGGGAAGAAGAGAGAGGGAGAAGCATAGATGCGGTGGCCTTGAACCCCCAACGCCCGAAAGATGCAGCGGTTACATAACTGCAAAACAAGAAGCAGCGATTAGAAAGAAAGGAAATGAATGAATTGAATTGGTAGTAAAATGAAGGTTAGATAACGAACCCCGAGGGACGCCAAGTCATTCACGACGTCGGAAGGCAAACTCTCGACCACTTTTTCTAACTCCTCCTCCGCCATTTTTTCCAATTCCTTTTTCCCACAACACGTAAGTATATATACTGTCACCAAATTGTTGAATTCCTAATGGGGCTTAATCAGTTTGATGATTGAACAATAATGAGCTTAACCTTACCATTCAAATCCAAACAATTTACAAACCCAATACAAAAGAAAACCACCAGAAAAACCTAACAAATCCCTAAATGATACACTGGTCCTATAAGAACAGATAGAAGATGAGACCAGCCCACAAGGAGGACAAAGATGCAACCCTACAAGTAGACTAGATCAACGATGAGAAATCGCAAACACAAATCAACACAACAATGAGAATCACACACAAATGCAGAGAGAGAAATTGCAAAGATATCTATCTAATGACCCTAGATCAATCACGCATCGCGGAGTGACTTACCTTCAATTGGTTAGGGTTCCTCTCTGGAGAACGACGAGAGAGTGGTGAGTCAGAGTTGGTAAAAATATTCCGCCAGTTGAGGTAAAATAATGCAAATTAAAGGAATCTGCGTGCGGGGGTTAATAAAACCGCCGCTAAAACCCCCCCACTAAAATAACATCTTTTTTTTTGTAGTTCACTCAAGCACACTATCGTATGCAGGATCTAATCATGTGTCAGTCAAGCTATGATATACTCACTTCGCTAATAAAAAAAGATAAGGGCCTGTTTAGTTTGAGAAAACATTTTATGTTTTCATTTTCCAATCTCAATTTCCAAAAACAATTTTCATTTTCAATTTCCAAAATTCAAGAAAACATGTTTGGTTAATTTTCCATTTTTCATTTTCTAAAAATGAAAACACTAGAATTGTGTTTGATTCAACTATTTTCAATAATTTGAATGAAGCATTTTTTAATGATAAATGTATAGCTATAATTTACTTTGGTACATAAATGTATAGCTATATATTTATTTGCTAAAAATATATGAACAATAAATATACAATATAAATACTTAATTGTATATATATATTAAGACGTTAACTAAAATATTAAAATAGTCCTTATCCCCACTATCTTTATCCCTGCAACACTGACACGCTCATATACATAACCAGAACACTATTACCCCTTTGAATGGATCCTTCATCCTTATTGCTTGTGAGGGTAAGATTTCTTCAAGAGCTTGACCAGTGATTGGACTATCATTGTTCCATTTGAAAGCTTCGAAGGGTCATCTGGTACTTAAAAGTCCTTGCTTTGTTCCACGTGTCTGTACCAGATCTTCAAAAATCAGAGCTTGAAACATACTCGAAATAATTTAGAGCGTGTGCTTTCTCTTCCATTGTGCGTTCCTGCTGAGATTCATTCTTTGATCAAAACGTCGTATTAATCTAAGCGTTGAAACCACATGAAGGAATTTTTATTTTTAATTTTGTGGAGCTTACGGGAATCGAACCGACAACCAGGAGGTTAGTGGAAGAAAAAAGAACGCATCTCAATTAGTATTCCAACTATTTACAGGATTGCCACCGCGTTTTCATATTTTTTCATTTTCAAAGGGTTCAAATGGAAAACGCTGGAAACGAGGATTTTTTGTTTTCAATTTCTCACCTGTTTCCGAAAATATTTTCATTAAAAACATTTTCAAAAAGTAAAGTGAACACATTTTCCATCCTATTTCCTGTTTTGTATGAAAATGAAAATAGGAAATGATCAAACCAAACAGGCCCTTAGTAAACCACACTACAGTAAAAACACCCCTGGACACCGATAATTCATTATATTTTCTAGAGTTACACTTCGATCAATCTCACAATGCATATCCATACCTAAGTTATGCTCCTATGTAAATTGTAAATTATAGCTATTTAACCAAAACCACTTCCGGAAACAATTTTCCAAAGTTATACATGTTTTCTATAATTTACATAAATCCAATAGAATCTTTCCTGTACCTTATCACTTCTCTTGTATAGTATATATGTACAGTTTAATTCATTCAATAACAATTCATTTTACACACATAAGTCATGTGTTTAGTTGAAATATGTTAAGCATTGTAACCAACTTTCAATACATTAATTGAGTATTCTTTCAACATTATAGCAATTGAAATATATGTTAAAGCATTCATTGTATTCTATTATTGTAGACCTATTAAGAGAAGAGACAACCAGTGCTCTACCAAGTGCCAAATGCCAACTTTCTCATCACCTTATCAGTAATAAATAATAGTAAAATTGGGGAAATTACAATGGGAATAGAACAATATTGTTTCTCTTTTAATTTAACTGGGAAAGAATGTGACCTCGAGCTGGGGTCATTTATAGTTGAATCATACATTTCCATCATACCATACCACCATAGCTTAAAATACCAAACAATAAATTCAAAATCTGAAGCAGATAAGTTAACTGCTTTTCAATTCATATTCGAAGCGTGGGATCTTTACAGCAGGCAAGCTTGGTAGCTCAAAGGGGTCTTGTGTGTCTCCCACTTGCCCTGCCACAAAGTAGTGCATTCTTTGGAATAGGATATTCATCTCTGATTGAGGTTGATGTTGTATAAACACGCATATAAAACTGTTGGCCAAGGTATTGACGTGCCCAGAATTCAGACCTCAAGTTCCACATGCCCACATTGTCAAGCGCAATATATATAGCAGTCCATGACTTGGGATATACCTGGATGCAGTAATCAACATTATCAAAGATTAATTAATTAATTTGAATCAGTTCTAAAATCCAATTAATTAATCTAGTTAGGCTACAAGATAATGTTGATGATGATCATATATTAGCATGTTTGGATCATCTTCTTTTTCTTCAAAATCAATTTTGAAAACCAAAACAAAGGTTTTCCTCATAACAGATTCTGACTTTAGAATTATATGTTAGTATTTCCACTCACCTGAGTGGTGGAACGCGAAACTGCATCTCGAAGATTGTACTGGTTTCTGCTATCAGGTGTCCACTGTCCTCCATCCAGACTACAAGTATAGTAGAAATGTTTCATTCACAGGCTTATAGCTTATATATAAATAAAATAAAATCCAAGCATGTTTAGTGCATTACCCAACCACAAAGAAAGAGTAGCCATCAAGATGATAGCTCTGAAGGATGTCTTCGTCATTTTGGAAAACAATCTCCACAAATGTTCTGTAGTCAGTTTGCAGGACAGAGGTGTCAAGATATATGCCACCGCCAGTGGGTCTGTCGGAAATGCTTCCGACACGGAAAACGCCATCGATTTTGAAGTAGTCAGCGAGCTTAAGAGGAGTGTCTGGGGAAACATAAGAGACACTGTTCATCGCGTATCTTTGCTTGCCGTTCACTTGCCCAGCTGAACTCGAGAGTATGATGGTTCTCGTCGTGTTTATCATACCATAATGGTAGGATCCTTGTGGGTTTGGCCGCGGTCCGCTTGCTGTGAGGTTAGTCCTGAAATAAAATTGTGCAACATTCATTCATGTTACTTATATATATACATACATAGATATAAATACATGAATAATGATAGACACCTCTGGTTGATTTCACATCCCAATTTTGTATAACATGTTATAAACTTATAATCAGACTCAATTTTGACACAAGTTACTCACATAAGCTTCACTTTAGAATTAAATCAATTAATTTTGCCAGTGTGATCCATAGAGATGATCTCACTTAATTGGAACTTTGTTATTGTTGTTGTTATAAAATCAATTGTAAAAAGACTTCACAAGATGCACTTACTAGTTTCTGTCCTAAAAGCTTCCTATGATAGTTTGGGTAAAAAAAATACTGTGATTCTATAGTTTCAGGTGAGAAACTACTCAAGCTAGACATGTTACTGTTTTGGAAAGGGGGGGGGGGGGATAGACATGAGGTTTTTCACATGCCTTTGAGGAAAGATGGAAACAAAGAACTTGGGCAGTTTCACAATTTAAACACACAATTATGGAAAAACTAATTAAAATCCAATTTAGTGAAAAAAATCCTAACAAGCTCTTGGAATAACAACTAATGCATGTTCTAAGAGGATGTCCAGAAATAAAACAAATTATGACAGTTGTTTTTTTGTGGAGCATACATTGATTTCTATTCTAGACATGCAATGAGGTGTGCTTAGTTCCTTAGAAATAACTAATCTGGTTTAGTCTAAAAACAGAGTTTTAGATGTATGGTCTAAAATACCTGATGGAGCGGGCTTGGTTCAAGGACCAGTCAACTTGGATGGTAGGTCCACCAGGGGGTGGACCTGAAACTTGGCCTGCAGAGTTACTATATCGAAGGACTCCAGTGGATGTGAGCACCGGTGAGGTGAATCGTGTGGAAACCACAATGTAATAGTCTTGAGCTGGTTGATCAGCTGTTACTAGAACCGAGTAAGATTGCCCAACGTGAACGTCAAGGGAGGAATAGGTAGTCTGAAGGGTGTGTGTTCCTTCCACTTCTACCAGCTTCATTTTGTGGTTTTGTATCCGGAAGTTAAGTGAATGTTCCAACCCCACATTCGATATTCTCAGCCTGTAAGTCTTTCCTGCATGTTTCAAAGTTACCTAAAGTTATTATATTGGATAATTTTAAGGTGAATTATGTCAAAAAACCGATTCATCCATAAACCATGTTTTTACTACTATCGTTTTATAGATGTTATTTACAACATGCTTTTTATGTGCTAAATTTAATTTGCAACAAAACTGTTTTAATCTGTGAACAATATTTTCTTTGTTTGCGAAGTGTACTATATTATATACCGGTATACAATTTGGTTTTTCCTTCAATAGAGAAAACAATGATGGTTCAGCAAGAATAAGAAAAGAGAATTAGGCAATGCTATATAGACACATTTTACTGAGTCTTATTTGGTAAGGTGAATATTACAGGCAGCAAGCAGGTATTTATCCAAAATTTTCAATCATTAAATGAAGTAGCCAGCTGAAATGGTTGGATTATAAATTATTTCAGTGTTATTACTTATTACCTTGTTCCACATTTAAAGATGCTCCACCAGACCCACGGCCATTGATGAGGACTCCATCAGGGAATGGCAGCTTCTTGCCGCTATCAAGTTGGGCCTTCAGATCCTGTCACATAGTAATAACTAATTATTGAATATGATAATTAAGGTTTAGCAAAAGAAAACCGTTGTAGATATAATATATTCAGTAAAACAGGATTTAATTAGATAACAAAACCATTGAACATGACAAGGATGTTCAATTTTCTTGAAGAAAAAAAGAAAGATAATTCAATTCCAGAGTGCAATATATATAATTTACATAATTACCTTTTGAGTTTAATGAATATGCACTGACAGTGTAAAATAGTTTTACACAGACATCCAATTGAATTCCGCCAAATCAGAAAATATCTTATTCTTTTAATTAAAATTAAAGTCAAATGTAATTATCTCTCCTATGTGGCATGCTTTGATTGGATGACTGTGTAAAACTATTTTACACTGTCAGTGCATATCCATTAAACTCTTAACTTTTTCTTATTTAAACAAATATGATTTTTCTAATGTATTTTGTGGCGGTTGAAAATCTCAATTAATGTATGTAAATTTTCACAAAATGAATAATATGGATTAATTTCACATATTTCATTAATATTTGATATTAAAAACTATGAGATTTTTTTAGGGACCAAATCTAATTTACCTCTATTTTATAGGGAGTAAAATCATATGAATAAATTATTAAATTTAATTATGAATGGTAAAGATTAAAATAATTTAATACTCACGTGACTTACTTTATGTTTTCCTCCCAACCATTTATAATTAGATTGTGATAATTTATTTATTCTTATTCTTATGTTATAATATAAAATGATCATTTTCATTATTAGTATATTTTATTCTTATTCTTATGTTATAATATAAAATGATCATTTTCATTATTAGTATATGTAAGTATATGTATGTGGATGGGTATGTGTGGAAATTAATTGGGATTTGAGGCACTTGGCCCACACGTAACGCAGACCCAGCTGTCCCAAGACAAACATATTGAATTATATCATGGTAGTCAGTATCGCACGATACGTATCCCGATACGATACGAAAATCAACCAAACGATACGTATCCCATGTATGTATCTTTTTGTGTTCGTATCGTGACCTGTATCGCACATATCGCATGAGTATCGCACGATACGTATTCCGATACGATACAAAAATAGTTTTTCAAATGTCGTTTCATCTTACTCCCCTAGAAAAATTAGGTAATGGGCATTTAATTTCATTAAAAATTAGTAAATTGCTCTAAAAAGTGATGTTTTCTTCGATTCTTTCACCCTTTCACGTTCAACTTCACTTCAGCAGCCCTTTCATGTTTCACGTTCAACTTCAGCAGCCCTTTAATGGCTTGGAATTAGGGAGTGGGCATTTAATTTCATCTCTTTGATGTTTAGTACTTTAGTTTGGCTTATGGCTTGGAATTAGGTTGAACTTGAACTTTGTGAGACTATTTTTCTACTTATGACTTGGATCTTTGATTATTTTGAACTATATTTAGATGATATATTAGTATATTATTTAATTTATGACTTAATTTTTTGTGTGTCCGTATCTTACGATACACGTTACGATACGATACGCGACACAAAATTAGGGTCTAGCGATACATGATACGTATCTCGATTTGACTACCTTGAATTATATTATATGGCAATTAGAGAGAGATTAGATTAGATTAGATTACCGTGTGGTTGGACTTGTACCAGTCTCCAATAAGGACAGTGTAATCACCAGCGGGATCATCGAATGGAACTGGAATTCTTGGTCTGCTGAGGATCCTAATGCCTCCAAAACCACCAGCTGCTTTGTGGAATGCAAGGGATGGGAAGTAGTAGAAGCTCCCAATTTGATCCTTCACTTGAAGTATGTATGTGAAGTTCCTACCCGGAGGGATTGGGCATGTTGTTCCGAATACCCCATCTTCGTACGAGTTCCTTCTCTGCTGGACCCCATTCCTATCAAATCCATAATTATTAATTACTAGTAAAAAGTAATAAAGGTCGTAATTATTCGATCGACTAAATCTAAATCAAGGCAATTGATTGCCAGCCAAGCATAAATAAATAAATAAAGTAAATGGGCCCTGACAATAATTTGTTGTGGCTAAGCAATAACAGAAATTCCAACTGATTAACACAAAAAGCCTATAGTGAACTCTTCCTGCACATTTTTTGTTCTTTCTATTTATTTTCGCAACAAACCCAAACTGCTAAGGGGGTGTTTGGTAGAAGCTTTGCTCTGCTGACCAATTAGTACTTATTTGGAACAATAATGAACTTTTAGTTAATAATGGTTTTCATCTCCATATGTACAAATTAATTAGTATTTCTAATTTAATGATTAATACAATATAAATACTTGATTAATCATGTAAGTTGGCGTCCCGTGATCACGTGTGGTGTTTTTGCTTGCCCTTTCGATGTGAATAAAGTTAAAAATATAAATCTGATTGATTCCTGTCAAATGAATTTGAAAAGGAAAATACAAATTAACTTTATAATATACAGTAGAGCAGAGCAGAGCAGCGAGCGATACAGATCTGGATCCATGTGTGTATGTGTGTGTCTGGGAGAGAACATATGGATATATCACAATATTCCATTCCAGCCACTATTATTACGAGTAGCGTGACTCAACCAAACCAACTATGTGTGTGTTTGGTTTCAAATCTGGAGAGGCCAAACGTGGATCCAGAAATCCAAAAACAACTATTTCTTGCTTCTACAAACGTGGATCGGGGCCAAACGTGGATCTGCAGAAGTTTTCCAAACACACACTATATAATCCATAATGTATATGCAATGTACGAACCAACAAGTAACAGACACTAGTACAACTGAACTGACATTTGAAATTAAATTAAAGAAAATTAAAAAATCAAAACAGATGAGATAGATAGAGATAGGATTGGGATGAGTACCAGGAGAGGAGAAAGGGCTCGTCTAAGCTATTGAAGACATTGATGATGAGGTTGTCATTGGTAACTGAATGAATATCTGGACCTGGGAATTGTCCATTGATAAGTATTCCCTGCGTGTTGATTCATGAGATTCAGATCCAATGATTAATAATTAATTGATAAAAGTGAAAAATTAACCAAATATATAATATAATATACCTGCTGGCGAACACCAAGTGGATAAATGTCACCGTATGTTACATTCCAGCTGAAGAACCTGTAGGGATCTTCAGCAAGAGTACTGGTGAATGTGATAAAGCATAACAACACCACAACGCCGCTTCCAATATTGTTCAGCTCCATACTCAAAGGCAGATAGAGACACAGCACAGTACGTACTGTTAGAAATCTGGAATCACCAACACGTACCACTCTCTGCCTGTGTAGCTAATTAAGCTTACTAATGCTGACTACTCTATTGGATTTGGTTGGTTGGTTGTTGAATCAACAACTAATGAAGTGCCAGAGAGAGAGAGAGAATAAGGAACTTAAAAGGTAAGAGGAAGAGGAAGAATTAAGATATAAGAAATGGGCTAAGGATGGGAACAAGAACAGAACACGTTTAAATGTATGTGCGGGACAGAGTGGGGAAGGTTCGCTGTAGCCGTAAAGTGTTAAATCCAACAGAGCCAAAACTTCTAGTTCTACTCAATTTACAACCAAGGAATAAACCAGATCGAATAATGTTGAATCTACTATCAATTTCCACATTCACCTTATATAAATGTAAAGATGAATTAGAGAAATAAGTGATATGATATGTGAAAATAAGATGAGAGAAAGTAAAATGTGAATGTATCAATACTCAATACCACAATACTGCTTTTCTATTTTTTTATCTTTTTAAAAATGGAGGAGGTGAGGAATTAATTTTTTAATATATATATAAGACTACTATTTATATTTTATGATATATAGTGTTTTAAGTTTGATTAATATAACCAACCAATTCTATTGATTTATTGGTAGATAATTTAGAGCTTCATAAGAGTGAGGTCACGATATCTAATCTCGGGAAAATAATTTGTTGGGACGGACAACCATAAATTCCTGAACAAGTTAACATTAGTAAAAAGAAATAATAAGAAACTCAGATTAGTATAGATACAGTACCGGATTTGGATAAAAAAAAAAGACTACAAGTTTACGGTTTTAATTTTGTTTATTTACAAAAGTGCTTCCATAATTTTGGTCTGCATGTGATAATGGACAAATGTTTTTTAAAGTGAACATTTTTTAAGAAAACTTAGGAATTCAATGAGTTACATTAACCATTGAGAGCTAGTGAATAATGTCAATATCTTCCATGTGATTTCGCACTCTATGTTTTTTTATAGGCAAATGTTAGTTGTTAGTAATGTTAGTAAATTAATCTTTTTTCAGGGTTCGAACTCTGGATCATTCATGAAAAAATTGTCTCATGATATGGAATTTCATCAATTTCTTATTTAGAAATCTAATAGCCAGTTAACAATTTTACTTAATAATAATGAAGTTATTAATGAAAAAAATAAATACTACTTGAATCCACATATCTATTTAAAAAAACAACGTGGGTGTCGGTGGTGGAGTTCTCGAATTTGACTTGTGCGTGTTTGTCTTGTCTCCCACATGGGTTCGTTTTAATGCATTGCAAATACAACTGTGGGTGGTATTTTGTTGTGTTGATGGTTTGGTTTTGTATTTTACTTCAAGGCAGGTAGGTCACACATGTGACGAATTTATGCTCCATTCATTTTCAATTATTTTCTATCTCATTATTCATGGCATGCAGATGCTTCACATTGTTGAGTTTCAATTTTCAATGCATGCCTTGTAAATCAGATCTAGGGACGACGGGTGAATTCTTCCCTCATTTTTGTTCCCACCTCCTCAGTCCTTATAGGTTTTTACTGGGATCTCCAGCACGTGAATAAAAAATATAAAATTACATAAAACTAGACAGTAAATTTAAAAACCACGCATGACAACACAACCACATCAAGTTTAATACAAATATCAAAGTTATTAGAACTGGATCGTGATGAAACGGGTACCCTTACCGGTTTAATGTTCACTGGTTTTATTTTGATACATCGGAAAATATATTCACTGGTTTTACCGTTATAAATTAAACAATATTTTTTTAAAAGAAATATATAATATATAAGGTAATATAGAATAAAAAAAATATTAGTAAGAAGGAGGAAGAAGATGATTCATGAATTTCTGGGCTAATTCACGAATTTCTGGGTTTTAAGATGAGTTTTTTATGGTGGTTGAAGGAGGAAGAGTGGTGGTTGAGGGAGAGGGATCAAATTGCAATGAAAGCACAAGATGTACAAGGCTATTTGATCAAGAATTAACATGTCCAAAATGAGCCCAGAAGACTATATATAAGTATGGCTGTTGAGGCCATCAAACAAATGTTACACTTGAATTAACTGCCAGGCATGTGGTGTATATTGACTTTTCACGCAAGATCTGGAAGTCCGTCAAAATGATCCAGACCAAATAATTGTTTGAGGGCACAACACGCCAAATCATTTTCTAGAAGGACTTTCAGGAAGGTTAAAAGCTGTTGCTCTAAACAGAAGCAACAAAGCAGAAAATGAATATGCACATAAACTTAAATTAGGACTTGTCCGACTCAGATTGTCCCTCGAGCAGCTGATTTACATCATATCGCAACATGTCCACATATTCCTGCATAATAAGAAATTTAATTTTTTATGAGATTGTGCAGTCATTTCATTAAAAAAGCATAAAAAAAATCTTCAGATCAACATATGAAGGCAGTGCAACAGGCAACAAGCACCTTTGAGCACACAACGGACATTTCACATAAATGAATACTTACCCTAGCTAGGCTCTCATTGCTGCATAACTCATCCAGAAGATCACTAGAAGCACTTCCACTGCCAGAAAGCTCGACAGCATTTTCAGCTACAGCACGGAAAACATCACTAGGTGGATTCAGGCGATCAATCCTCTCAGCTACTGATTGAAGGTCAAGCTGGAAAAGATAAAAACATCATTATTGAGGCACTACCACATTTCAGTTTACAAAAATAATGGATAATAATGTTTAGTTATTTTGACTGCCAAACCACGGGCAAACAGACAATTAGGCCATGGTTTGCAACGGCTGGCAAAAGGAAAACAATACTTAGTCATACTAACACAAATACATGCCATGCAACATGAAATGTCAAAATGGGCAGGCCAGGCTTAGCTAAGGATGAGCCAAGTAAAAATGCACCAGCAGCCTTTGAAGGATCTTATCTGAGCCATAAATAAATGGAGAGTAAAATAGGCTTTAGTTCATTTACCCACCATAAAGACATTAAGAAATTATTTTAATAAAATTAAAGAGGTTGGTTTACAGATCTAATGGGCCAGCAAGCTATGTCAAACATGCCACTAAAATAATGGGCTAATCCTCATAGTAACCCACTCTGGCCCAGTTGCCAAGGCCCTTTTGACAGTTCCATCTATCAACATAAATAGTGTAGGAACAAAATGTACCACATTCCAAACCAACTTTCCACAACACTCATAAACAAGACTAATATAAGAATTCTAAGAGGCAGCATCAACTTGTCACAGAGATGCAACATGTAAATGATACTCCAGTTTTCTCACTCTATTGCTGCCAAAGAGGAGATTGAAAGCTCACCCCATCAATGGGAAAAATCTATAAATTCCAGCTTCCAGTTAACATATAGGAACTGAAGAGGACTTCAGTTAGAACCAAAATAAGTGGCCAACACAAAACTAATTGTTCTTAACAGCTCACAGAAATAAAGAACATGGAAGTTCAGTAACACAGCCAACGGCTTGCAGTTAGCACATGTACACAAACCTGTATGCTTCGATTATCAGAACTTTCATCTCTGTAGGGTGCACCAGGTTCTGGCTCTGTAGCAGAGAATAACGAGGGAGGATTACCCCCACCAAGCGCTCGAGATACAATAGGCATCATCTGTTGGAACATACTTGACAAGTCAATACCGCCACCCTGCCCTCTCTCCATTCCAGCAAACATATTTCTCCCCATATCCTGACTGCCAACCTGTTGGACAATCTGATTGACTGTATTCATCATCTGTGGGCTCTGCGTGAACTGCTGCAACGTATTCCTCAATCCATCAGGTGAGTCAACTCCTGTTTGTTGTGAAACTCCTTCCAACAAACCATTCAAAGCAGGGCTATGCAAAAGCTGAGACATTAAACCAGCCACATCAACCTGGCTACTACTGGAGGGCAAGGGCTGCTGGGATGTTCTATTAGCATTTCTCAAATTCACAGCAGATCCATGACTAGCTAGAGTTTGCAATAAATGTTGACCATCTGTTCTGGTCTGCTGACTTTGATTGATGGAAGAACCAGATGATCCATCATCAGCACCTTTACCTAAAGGAGATAGAGGTCTAGTTCGCCTCTGTTTTGGCACACAAATTTAATAAGAACAAGTCAAGAATATAGTCATGAAATATGATAAAGTAAAAGATTTAAATAGTGTCCATATCATTTAAGCACAAGTTTGTCAACTTTACAATTTTATTACAGTTTATGTAACAGTTTACATAACAGACTCTAGAAGTTCAATAAACGTTAAGTATTCCATTTTCTTTACAGCATGCTGCTGTTTTTCATTATTATAACATTTACGACACGTTTTCCCATATCACAGATAAATCAATATTTCCCATTCTCCAACCCCTAAGTAAAAAGTTCAGAAAAAATGCAAATGTTTCCGAGGAAAAAAAAAGATATATATATAAACATGCCCCATAGAGAATAACTGTAGGTAAAGAGGGTGGAACGGGGACACTTTCACTCATCATGGGGAATCTTTATCTTCATAGGATGCGGAGCATGGTAAATAAATCTGTCACAATCATGTCAAATAGAAACCTCATTTTTTAATAAAAATTCCCAAACTTAAATTGCTAGTCTTGGAAGTGCAACAAAATTAGCTTCAACAGAACATGTTCAAAACTGCTACATCATATTATCTTCCAAATTATGAAAGCATACTAAAAAAATTCAATGTTAAGCTGAAGAACAGAATGACTTCAGAATACCTACCAGCCAAGGAATGGGATTCATAGCTACAGTTCATACGGACATATCAAAGCACAAGCACAACATCTAAGAAGTTATCTGACCAACCATTGTCTTAAAACAACCACACTCTAAATCCAAATATTTTCAGTTTCTAATTAGTACAAAGTAAAAATATTTTATTCATTCTCCAAGATACAAGCCTAGACACAATCCGAATTCAAAGGCTATGTGACTTGTGCTACTTTTTAAATTGGTTAATTTATAGAAATACATACTGGAAAATATGATGTGTTCTTGTGGTTAAAATTTAGTGTGATTGAGGGAACTGCTGCAAGAAGTATAACAGAATGTAAAGTCAAAAAAGGAAAATAAATAAATTGAAAGGGAGGAAGAAGACTCATCCAGCAACCTTTCAAACACCGCAAATATCATTTCAACATTACCGCAAACAAATCCATTCCCACAGCATGCCACGTCAATTGGAAATTTCAGGCTTCTTATTCATAAAACATTACCAATAAGCTTACCTTACGCTCCAAACCACCCACACCCAATCCTAGTGGAGCAGCTTTGGCAGGTTCAGTTCCATCTCGTCTTTCGATTACTGATGGAGCATCCTGTACTTTTTCTGATTTTACTATTGTTTCTCCACTAGAACAACTTGGTAAATCTTGATTGGAAGAGCTGCTTGAAACGAATTTGTCAACCAAAACATCTCTCTCTTCATTATTATAGGTTTGGGTTGCCTCGGTTTGGGGCTGGTTGTGATTGAGAAACTGTTAGTCAATTAAAATTAATCCTTGTAGCAGACAGATATATCATAAGGTATGGGCAAAAGAACTACCTTCTCCACTCCAGTTTCAGAAGTGCCACCAACTGAGGATGCACTGGCAGCCTCACAGCCATTCTCCATGGTATCTTGCTGTTCATTTCCCAGCGGAGGTCTTGATTCAGGCCCAGAAGACAAGTCCCTATTACTTGATTCCATTTGTCCTGATTCAACGCGAAATAATTTTAAAACTAAATGATACTGAATAGAAGCTTAAATATAAAATGAAATAACAATTTGGTAACCACCTGACGGAACTGTGTTATTTCCTTGCATATTACCAACAGAGTTCCTAAGGCGAGAATGGATTTCAGCTAAAACAGATGAAAAAGGAGCTGAATCATGAGGTGGCTGTGAAGTAGAAACACCAGATCCAGTTTGCGTGCTACCAGCAATTCCAACACCAGGAGTGTGTGATGGGAGAGTCGCTGATACAGCATTTCGAACAGGTAATACCCGTGTTGAACCTGAATCACCAGAGCCGGGCTCATTACGGTGTTCACTTCTTGTCCCTTCCCCATTATTTGGCCTAGAACCGATTGCTGAAACAATTGGTGCCAGAGAGGTACCTGGTAAGAAGCAAAATAAATAAAAGCTGTATAGTTCATAGGTATTAGTACAGTTAGTTTTACTTACCAGCATGTATGTGAATGTTTACATTCCTAGGAGCACTTCCAATACCAATGGTACCTAAAGATGCAGGAGTTGAAGATGGAGCAGGACCGCCAAAAAGGGAGCTTGTCTGAAGTGGAAAGGGCTGAAAAATAGCAATATATCAGCAGAGTCAGAAACGAAAATACAAAACCCATCAACCAAACCGCACAGATAAGGACATGGTTCAGTAAATTGATCATCAAATATGCTGCAAATATCAATGAACTTGCATAATGCGAGCACTTAGCACACCACAATTTGTGAAGAAGAGCCTCTCCTTGACCTTGGTTGGGTTTTGATGAAGACAACAACATCAAAAAAGAAGAAAAAGGTTGAAGACCATAAAGAATGGAAAGCACAAGGTTTTGGTTAGTTGGATGTTTGGGATTCAGTTACAACTACCTTCTCTGTATGCTTTTCCTATTCTTTCTGCAATATTCAATACATAGAGATAAGGGTTCATGAATCAATTCAGGCTCTGGAATCCAATTGTTCGTCAATTGATTCTTCCCTTTCTCTGTGAATTACCAGTTCTAACAATTTCTATCACTAAATTGACGTCACTAATCACTTTCAGTGATGATGGACTAAACTGATGCAAACTTTCTTCGGATGACCAAAGAGATGTCACTTATATCTTTGAGGGGCTAAAAACAATTGTTTACTCATCATAATTATATGTGTAGATACCCTTTCTAAAGCAACTAGTGATGCTCAATATAGAACTTAACTAAACCAAGTCCACTGCCTTCTCTCGCAGAAAGACTGCGAAGCCTAGCTTCATTGTTGATTTTTCTTCAATCTAATTGCCTCTAATCTAGCCACTTTTAAAGAGACATCTTTCCCTAATTTTCCTCTTTTCTCTTACAAGTTCAATAAAGATGTTATCTGATTTCCCCTTCCTTCCAGTATTTAGCATACAGCGCTAACTTTGCTATATGCAAATATAATCGGATTCACAGCAATCCTCAGTCATTCTTTTAATTCATTCTTTCACATATCATGACACAATCTATTGAATATTTAGTTTATATTGTTTCTGAAGCCAAGAAAATAAGCATACAGTGTAATATGTTAAGACTTAAGAGTACATGTGAATATCAGATTTCTTTACTCAAGTTCCACAATGAATATTTTTGTTGAACAGAGTAACTACGACAAGGTTCCGAAATAAAAGTGGTTATCAGCTGTGTTTCTTTCAATCTTCAATGTGCTGCTAACAATCTAATTGCAGTTAAACCAAGCTAATCTTGTATAATTTTCACATTTCAGTTTTGAAATATCAAACCATGCATAGTTTATCGCATGTTAATCAACTTGAATGCTTGATTGAAACATCAGCTAATGTGAATAGTTCAAAATAAATGACGAACCTGCACCATTATAGGATTTGGCCCTGATGGAGAAATATAAACTGCTGGTCCAGCATTCACAACTGATTCTGCCTGAAATTGGAATATGATCATGAACAATATTTTGACACAATAAAGTAAGCCAGATCACTTAAGAAAATAATCAAAACATACATAAGACTGTCCCATACGCAGTGTCAACATTGTTCGACCAAGTTCAAGTAGAAGTGCACCCAAATGCTGCATAGCAAGTCCTATCTGCATTGACTCTGACTGTATTTGACCCCTCATACCCAGATCGGTAGAAGTCCCCTCTTGCTCTAGGCGTCCAGCAATATGCTAGAGTCGCAAAATTACAAGTAAAACGTAATCAGATAAGATAAAGAACGAATATAGTAAGGTTATTTCATACTAACAAATCCTACAATAAAAAATATACTACATCATGATAACAAAAAAAAATTAGTTGGACAGAGCTACTTCTATTTTAGACTCGGTCTGTTAGAGATTTATGTGTCATTGCATCAACACATATGGCCAGGGATGAATGGTGAGATATCAGAAGATTAGATGTTTTATTTAACACGAGAATAAATACATCTCTCAAATACTAAGTTGAATTAAAGAACCAAAACTAGGAAGGCTCTTAATTACTTTCAGTTCATAATTTCATATAAATAAAACTTCATTACCATCGATCGCTAAAACAAACAAACTCAAAATGCCAGTTATTATGACCATGTAATACTTCCTCCGAACAGAAATATATAGAATGAAACAATCAAGCATTTAAGATAGTACTGGTTAAGAGTATATTTATAATGCTCAAGTCTTCTTGCCAGTAAAACTTATACTGTAGACAACAAATATCCTACAATTGCAAATTGAAGAGAAAAGCAGAATATTTTTAAAAGGGATGTGTAGATTACAGATAGTGCAGCAACAGCTTGACTACCAAGCAACTGTTCTGCACGATGCAATACAGTGCTTAATGCTTCAAGTGTTGGCAATCCCTGTGCATTGGAAGGCAATTCCACTCTTTGATCTGCAAGGTTAGTCGAAGAAAGATTTGGCCGATAACCTGCATAAGCAAATATAAATATTTCAATGTCTGTTCAATTTAAAAGAAAAGGGCAACAGTTTCAATATCATACCATTTTGTGATAGTGCCTGTTGCATGCTATTTATAAACTCAGACAGTGTGTTCAATGAATCAGGAATTGGCTGAAATGAAGGGGATATGTTATAATAAAAACAAAAGGCATTAAACTTCAAAAATATTAAATTAAGAGTGTATGCAGAAGAGATATTATGTTCCTACTGAATTGAGAGAAGGAAGGGGTATGGCTCCTGCAGCCATAGGAATCTGAACAACTTGAGGCATAGATTGGAATGCCAGACCAGGAAATGTCTGTCCAGACGGTGCCTGATTTCCTGCTAGGTTTTGTCTTACAGCATGCACTCCTTCAGTTTCATTCCCCGGTGGAGCCTGACCAGATTGATTCAGCCCCAGTTTAGATACACAACAACCAAGTTCAAAGGACATATATTGTAGGATACATGTAGCAGAGCATCTATTAACTTGAGAGGACAGGTGTTTTGCACTAAATCTATTTCACAAAATAAACTGATGACAGAATATAAGAGGATTTATCCATGGCATGATAGTAGCAAAAGGAAAAATAAAGATCTACCATTGTATAAAAAAAACGGAAAGTAACAATTCTAAAATTAGATAAAGGATTATCCCAAGGTGGATGAAATAGAAGCCATAGGGCGCTATTTGGCCGCTATTTGGTGGAACTGATAAAAACCCAAAAACAACCCACAGAAAGTTCATGTTAGGGCATTTTGGGGACGTATTTCAGGGTTTTAGCTTTTGAAACATGCTGAAAATGGTTTAGTTTGAGGAGGAAGTGATATAGAACTTTCATGTTTTTACTTTTATGCAGTTTAGTTTAGGAATTAGAGACTTAAACTTATTGGTTACCTTGATTCTTGTTGGTAGTAGTATGTTTTGTTTAAGACACCTATGACCCTTTTAATATTAATTATGAGTTCCATGAGTTTTGAGTATCATTTATCTGCATATAGTAATCTTATATATACTATACAAAAATTCACAATAGTATCCATCCCTCTATGCGCTATACCACAATGGCATTTGTGCAGCCGGCCGCTACGCACTGCTATCCGAGATTGACAACACCGGGATTATCCATATGATACTTGAGATTGGGCACTGTTAGAATAGTCGGTGAAAATAAAAAATTGTGCACCAAAAAACACAAGCCACCTGAAATAGATAATACAACTTCTGACTGATTCATAAACTATCTGATAGGGGGCTATGTGAACAGTGCGCATGAACAGTGACTGCAGTAGCAGATAGGAGGTGTTTTAATTTAAATTGGGTCAGTTATTATTAGTTAGTTGTGTCTGTTTGTAATTGTCTAGGGGTGGTTATTAAATAGGGGGTGTGTATGTTCATTTGTTTCATTCACAAGTGGTGTCTTTTATGGGGAGAGACTGGACTCCCGAATTCCAGAATTAGGAGAGGCTGACTCTCGAAAAACCAGAGTTGCATCATTACCTCTATAATATATTCTGTTCTTATCACTATCTAAGCAGATGAAATTGAAAGGAAAAGTAGAGGAACTTAACCAATTAACATGCACTGTTGAAAGGAGAATCTCAAAATAACAGATAGAAAATATAGACAAAAAAATGGCTGTGAACTTCAATCAGTGAAATTCATGTATAAGGAAATTAAATGAGAATGATAGAAAATATAGCAACACAGGGTCATCTTGTCAAGCAAAAAGTGATACTCACTGAAGAAGTTTGTGTAGCATTAGGAACATTAACTGTGCTCTGGCCACCATTTGCAATAGTATTCAAAACTGTCCCAATAACCTGAAAACATAATACAACATATAATGTTTCTTAAGCAATACCAAAGCAAACCATTGCCAACACCTATCCAAAAACAGAATAGGGCAGAAAACAAGAACAATAACTACTCAAAATAGATGCAAATAACACAGTAACGAACCCGGGTTAGGTCTTGAACAATGCCTTCACCTTGTTCCCCCACATTAAAAGTCCCAAGAACAACACTGTGTGATATTTGCCCAACACGATTACGAGGAGCCCCTGAGCCTGTATCATTCCCTTCCAAATAATAAAGTTTATGTTTATCATCAGCATTTAGTACAGGACAACAGAAACGTGATCTACAAAAATTATTAAGCTTTAAGGAGAAAAAGAAAAGGACCATGATTTACACCTCTGTTACCATTTGTGCCAGTTGGCTCAGCAGATCTCGTACCAGACGCCTGTGACTGATTTGGCTGTCTTTCAACTAAATGCAATGTATGCCCATTCTCAACATCTTCAAAGGTTAAGGATTATGTTATTAGAACAAATAGATAAGCACCACAGTTTGATTTCAAACAATAAGCCATTTCATCAAATATAAAAAGTTTTGCTTCAAGTCACAGAATTTCTATTTGCCACGCAATCCAAGTTTTTTAAAAGCCAAACTAATAAAGTATTCAATACAGAGAAGATACTGAATGTAAATAATGCACTTCACTTGAAAGATAACTAAATCACCTTATAAGTAAGAAACATCCAGGTCATGGATCTAATTTTAAAAAAATAAATTAACAATTTGAAAGGATACGATACTCAGAAAGGACATGCTCATCCTTTAACACTTTTCCTCTAAAAATCAGGCGTTGCTGACTAACTGGAACACCAATTTCATTAGCAATTTTCTCTTTGAACGATGAAACGGGCATCTGAAACAATACCATTTTTGGAGTTATATTCTAACTTATAGATATTACCACAAGAAAGGACCTGAAAAACACAAGAATGACAGGAATGGAGACTATAGCTAACATTATTGTCCACTTGAAAACTGAAGATGCGGGAATCTAGAGTCTTGATATTAAGCTGAACAGTTGAGTCCGAACTCTGTGCTGAAGTATTGGCACTAGTGGAGCCCTCATTGGAGCATTGATCCGCCATGCTGTTGGTTCAGGTGCAAAGTCTTGGAGCAAGGAATACAGCAGAACTAACCACACCAATATGATACCAAAGTAACTGCAACACAATGCAGTCCAGAGATATTTCATTGAAGCATCAGAAAATGACCTAACAAGAACTTGTATGAGCAGTGATATATATGTTGATTTTGAGATATTAAATTATAAAACCCAGTAAGTTACAAGTTATCTGAGAGATGGATTCCAAAGATGCAAAATGATTTGTGATTATCTTATGCATCACTTTACTCGTTTGTCTAAACAACTCAAAGTGCCATCGACATGTCGTCAGTAGTGTAGCCTAATGCATATGCAATCAAGAGACGCGGAAAATTGTATGTTTACATCGAATGAAAATAAAATGCACAATTTATTATCATACACTAGACGCGGTATAAAAAAGCTATGAGATATGAAAACAACAGAAATTATAATAAATGATAATAGGTGCGATTGAAGATTGAGAGATGATGACAGGGAGGAAGCAGAGGATTTGGAAGGAGTAAAGGGATCTATGTTTGGAAGATTGTAGAGTAGAGGTAGCAAAAGAAAGAAACTCACCGGAGATGGAGGCGATGATCTTTCCAGAAACAAGTCTGACAAGAGAACAGATTGAGACTCTTCCAATAATCACCTTGAATAATAATTATAATATAACCTAGTAATTACAATACATCTACATATTCAAGTATTCAACTCATTTCCATTTCACCTTTTCATTTTTCTTGTCAGCGAAGCCAATTCACACAACAGTAACAAGTCGCCCATGGGTCTTCGGGGAACTGGGCTTTGGCCCATGCACTCAACCCCACCAATCTTAATAATATCAACAAAAACAATTCAGGACAAACTATTTGACCAAAAAATAATAAAATCTATCTATATCTATATCTATATCATATACTAAAGGAAGGTTTTGTCACGTAGCATTCCTTTAAAATTTAAAACAGGAAGGTTTTATATTCATTTTTTACTATTGATCTTACTAAATTCTGTAGATATCATTGGAATAATTGTTGGCTGTTATCCTGTTATTGAATTCGAAAAATCTGGAGAAAAATGCAAGAGGATGGTAATTAATCTTCTTATTGATGGGTCAGTTCTATCTTACATTTCAGATTAGTGATTTTATTATAGAAAATTTTCAATATTCAAATCATAACTCTGTTTAACACATGCTACAGGAAAAAATTTGATTGTACTCTATTTGGTCACTATGTCGATGAATTCAATTCATACTTTGATAATGATGCATCTACAAACAACGTTCTGGTGGTTCAATATGCAAGGGTTAAAACTTTTAGAGGTATAAGATAATCTCATACTTAACATCTATTTACAACTATGACAAAATTTTGGTACATAATCATGTTTATTCAACATGTTTGCTTAGGAAGAACACAATTGCAAAACTCAATGTACTCCACAAAACTGTTCTACAATCCAGAAATTTCAGAAGTGAATGAGTTAAGAAATTGTATGATACAATACTGTAAAATTAAGTAAATACAAAAAAATTGCTTTTAAAAGTAAATCTTAATTTTCACAATAAACTAATTAATTCTTTTTTTTTTCATGCAAGCAAAAATGAAAATCAGGTCATAACTCCCAACCTATCCCAGAAATCTATCTATGCACAGACATCTGCTGAGGAAGATTTTCTTCATAAGAACACAAGAATGTCAATTGAGAAACTTAAGGATTGTGAACATGTATGTATCTATTTATAAAACCTTAATATAATTTGATTTGATTTTCAATATTTTCAACAAACTGTCCTTTAGCAAATTGTTTAAAATCTAATGATTGATGTCAAATTTTCAACAGGAAAAATATGTAGTGATTAAGGCCACCATTAAACACATTGTAGACTCTGATGATTGGTGGTACCCTGCGTGTAAATGCAATCGATCACTTATTCAACGGAGCAAGTTGTACTATTGTGAAAGTTGCAAACACCACCTTTTGACAGCAATCCCAAGGTATTTTTCCTTGTCTAAAATTTTTGTACACTGAATCTTAAAAAAAATTCTAACCTTCAATACATGTTGTTACATTTGACATTACTGTTTAGTCACATCAAGTTTAGCATGTAAATTAATCAAAATCTAGATACCGAATAAAGGTCCGGGCTACTGATGAAAGTGACTTTGTATCCTTGGTTATATTTGATGAAGAGGGATCTCTGATATTAAACCGAACATGTTCTGAGTTCATTGATATACTTGATAAGGTATAATTACAATACTAATGCTATTAAAAACCATATTATTCTTATAATTAACTTCATTATAATATTATGGTTGACTAACAAATATGAAATAATAATTTTTCAGAAAAATACCCTGCACATTCCTCCGGCTCAACTGCTTGATTTGGTGGATAAGACATTCTTATTCAAGGTTGAACTAAAAAAAAATCAAAGCTCCAAATATGAAGCATGCTATCGTGTTAACAGACTAACTGATGATGCTTCAATCATCCAAAAGTTCACTGAACTCATGAGTCCAAAAAAATTGGTAATATATCTATATCTACATGTTATATACTAATTTATAATTTAAGATCAAAACAAACATTTCACTTATTAAAATATTTCTCATTAGGAGGTTGACAGATCGGTCACAGAAGTCATCAAAACAAATCCACAAAAGACTGAAATTGCAAAAATGAACTCAAAGGTATACCTTGACTTTAAAATTTAAAACTTTGAATAATTCTTATTTAAGTAATATGATCTTTTAATATTTCAGGATTTGATGACTGATTTTACTGCTTCTATTGATGATGAGCTTAAGTCTGAAGAAGTTAAGCAAAAGAGAAAATATGACAGCCCAACTGTGACTAAGAAAGATCCATTCAAGAGGACTTATACCCGCAAAAAGGGTACTGCTGGTGGAGAAGCATCTGATGTTCCAAACAACAAAATCATCAAGAAAATCAAAAAAGAGAAGATCTAATGTCATTTCTAAATACCTGGGACAGGATAAAATAACCATTTAGTTGTGCTTCTACATTTATATTTTATTGCAAATTGTATGTTTTAAAAATACTTCAAACATAATTACTTAATGTGTTTATATGTTTTAATTATATTTTGATTACATATGTATTATTTTATTATTTGGAATCTTTATTGTTATATATCTATTATGCCCACACCAATATATTGTTACGTGTCCCCTCCAATTTATTATCATGTTAATGTTTTCTCTATATCTTATGAAAGTTATAACTTAAAAGTAAATGGTTATCCAAATATCTTTCAGATAATCTTTAGAAATTTCAAAAAAAAAATTAACTATTATACTCTTTTTATAAATAGATGATTTAGACTTTTTTTAGCACAAACAAAAATTAATATTTGCATACCCAAAATTATTTATTCAAAAATTTTTTAAACGTAAATTTACATGGTAAACTTAATATTTAAAATTAAATAATATGTTAATTAAAGGATCAACTAAGATTTTGGTAAAAAAAAAAACTAAATTTGGGTTAGTTAGAAAATGTTTGGGTTTAGTCCCTACTATTACAAAAATGTTTTAAAACTTAGAAGGATAGTTTATGAAAAAAAGCTGATGCTTATAGTTATTTTCAATTTATTTCAATAAACTTTTTAAAATAGCTTATAGTTATAGTTTATGAATAAACGCTTAATTAAGTTGTTTTTTCAAATAAGGCGTTAATCAATTCACTATATTTTCACTTCATAACCTTCTTATCCCATTACGTCCACCTCACTCACTCGGTTCCTAATTTAATTCTTGTCCTTTTTCATACCATCAAAGCAAACCTAAAGATTCAACAATTTAATTAAAATTCATTCACAAAAAAAAAATTAAAAAAAAAACCAAAAAAGGAATTCAAAAATCTTCAATTGAATAAGATCTGATGCTAAAGGTATACCTTCAGTGAAAAATTGTACAATGATATTGCTAAAATAATTACAAATAAAAAAAAAATCACAAATCTCTAATTTTTTGTTACTTTTCTCCTTCAGCCTTACGAAACAAAAAAAGAGAAGATAAAGAAGAGTGTGGGAGTGGAACGGTGAAAAAAAATTAATGTTGCATGTGAAGGAAATGAGCTACGGAAGGCAATAATTAGAGTCTGATTAGGATACTATAATATTCATCCACATACCTGCTTTTAAAAAAGTAATCATACACGACCTCATACTCGTGTGGGTGCCTATATGAGTACCTGTCCCTGTAGCCGTGCCCACTACCCACAATTTAATAAAACAAATTATATTTTACATGATTTTTTTCAAAAAAATTTTAAAAAATAAATACTATTATAAAATTAAAAATACAAATAATAATCCCATTTATTTTTTAAACTGAAAATCCAAATTTATAACAAGTAAAATATTCAAATAAGTATAATATATGGAAAAAAAATAAGTCATAAAGTGAAGCATTAAATTTTTAATTTTAGAATTGTTAATAAACTCCTAAAAGTAATATGTTACTAACTAAATTTAAAAATACTGATATGGATAGCTTAAATGGTACTTGATGGATTAAAATTACATAAGTTCTGTTTTCAAATCCTATTAGTACCTAGATATCAAAAACCAATAAAATTAAAAATGATTAATGATAAATTAAAAATCATATATTTTATATTCGGACTTCACTAACTAATTTTTTAAAAGAACTTATAAAGTTATTTTTCAGTAGGAACGTGGCGGATTGGGTACTATAATATTCATACCCTCATGGGTACCACTCATTTTTGTGGGTATTTACACATGCTTAACACCATAACCATTTAATGAGTTTAAAACACACCCATTATGAGAACTTTCTGTGAGTATCCAATAGTTCAAGACTAATTACCATCCCTAAATGTTAGCAAGTTTCATAAATTTAGAAATATCAAATTAATTTGGGAATAAATTAGTTTGAACGTTGATTAAATTTGAGTGAAATATACCATTAATTTTGCATTTGGAAGAACATATGAAACCTATTTTTCAGGGACAAAGCGAATATGAAATTGGGGTGATTTCATAATTACGGTTTTTTAATTTTAAAAATAAAGTATTATCAAATGGTAATGATAATGGGAAAGACGATGGATTTAATATTAAAAAAATAAAATTCAAATATTTGAAAAATAACAAAAAAATCTACTAATTTCAAAATATTTTAATATCTACTACCCCAAAGGTTTATCAAAATTAAAATCTACTATCCCAAAATGGCAAAATCAAATAATAAAAAAATAAATATAATATTTACTTTCTCAAAATCAAAACATACTTGATATGATAATATTTAAAATTTACTAATACGATGGTTTGAAGAATAATCAAATAATCTTCCTATTTTAAATTTTAATATATCTTAAATATCAAAATAAAATCACAGAATCAACCTCTCATTCTTTTCAAATAAAAAAAACCTAACCTTAACCAATAAAACGAATAACGATGAAAAAAAAACAGACTCTACCACAACATCAATATCGCTTCTGCATCTTTGATTGCCGCTAATAATCCCTTCATCAATAACAACAACAAAGACAATTCCTCTGTTAAAAAGTTATCCGAAGTTCATATTCAGTCACATATTCCACCACCAAGGAACTCATCATCTACAATTGGATGTGAAGAAGGCCTATTTTCATCATCAATTCATAAATCAGATCTTGGCAAGTTATTATCAAAGCAAACAGCGGTTGCCTTCAACCACGCTGTCTGCTCTATCACCGTGACACAGACTATCTCGCAGTAGAGTTCCCTTTACTTCTATTTCAAGTTCTTTTTTAATTGATGTTCCACTATAGACAACTAAACTGATATGGAAATTGGATGTTCTTCAACACAAAGTTCACAATTTAAAAGAAAAAAATCAATGCACCCTTCTCATGACAAACTTCAACATACATCACCAGGTACGATGAAGGCCTTTTTTTCCTTTACAAACTACAATACATATTTTTTGAACTAAATTATTTTGTTTAACATTTCATTCTAATTAATAGAATTTTCATGCTCACACAGATGAAAACACTGATCCAAATACAATGTTCATATACTCCACTACCAGCCATACTGCGCATTATCCGTTTGTTAACCCACCTTCAGGTATGTTTATCACAGATTAATTATCTCTATTACCCTTTTTACTAAATCAAACAATTATAACTAAACAATGTTGATTAATTTTATAAACTAGGCTGTCTGGTGATGGATAAGCAATATATGTCAAAACCCAGATACCAAACTCCTATGTTTTCATCTTCACATGTTATTAACCCCACTAATTCAAATACAAATTCAAATTCAAAAAATGCACATCTCAAACTATGGAGGGATGCCAGAATGAAGAGGACCACCATTTTAAAGTTTAAGCGCACAGCAAATACCAAAGGTACTGACATCATGCCTTTTCTAATCATTTACAATAAAAACACTCACTTAAGCATTAGAGAAAAGAAAAATCATTAACACTATACATAAATAAGAAAAAAATGGTATACTAATGGTATACTAGAATTATATACTAATTTGTCACAATTTTATTCTTACTTAACCTTAACACATGTTCTCAAAATTATATCACTAACACTTGCACACAAAATAAATCCCAATCTGTATTCATTCTTTCAGGAAGTTCCCAATATAAGAAAAGAAAACAAGCTCAACAAGACACCAACACTAAAGGTGTACAGTGTAATATAACAAATGAAAATAGTCTGGATCCAATAACAGGTTCAATTTAAATCATCTATTATTCCCAACACTTATTACTTCTCAATACTTAACATTTATCTCAGTTATGGTATAACCCATAACTTGCTTATAATTATTATATATTACATATTCTTGATAACTTTTTTATTGTTCTGGCAGGTCATCTACAAGATATCACACATACACCAACAAGCATTAAACCCGAATCAGATTTCACTAATAACAACAACCCACAATACAAAGGCAAGAGAATATGTTTGCAAACTCCCAACTCTGATATGCACAGTATACAATGGAATGGACCCAATGTGAGTGAAAGAATACATAACAATCATCATCTCCGTGATAATGTCAACATTGGTACTTCAAACTTGAATACTAAAGGTAAATATACTTCAAAAGACAATATGATAATTGTAATTTTCATAAGTTTAAATAGTATATTACATACATCATAGTCTTTTTCTATGATAATTTAATATTCATATATTTAATACAATTATCAGATGAATTTGATACTAATGGTACTGGAGCCAACTCACGACTTCCTGTTCTAAACTTATCTAAAAAAGCAAGATGTCAAAGGATAATAACATTGAAAACAAAGCGCAATGCAAACAATGCAACAACTTCAGGTTAGTTCATACTTAACTTTAAAATTTATAGATGACCATTCATATTTGCTATGAAATTTAATAAACACAACTAACACAATTTATTTTTTTAGCAAATGGAAAATTGACAGGTTCATCATATACTACACCTCATGCATTCTGTCTACAACCAACAGAATTTGTGTCAAGCTCATCAAACATTTCCCATGATGGAATATATTTTGAAGTAAATGATGCCTCACATCAAAAGACTCATAATTCCTATGAATCTTATTTGCATAGTAAAGGAGAAAATGAAGGTACATTATGAATAGAACTATATTATAATATTAAATGAGATAATATTGTATTAAGCCTCAAAAAATTAAATTATTTTTCCAAATTAACAATAATTTTTTTTAAAATCATACTATTGCCAGGAATCTTCTGCTTTGGAGAACCTTCATTCACTTGCACCTATTGTTATGCATCTGTTTGGTATGAAGAGAGATCAGACAAGTCAAAAAATAGTAGAAATCCTGAATTCTCAATATGTTGTATGAAAGGAAAGGTGCAACTTCCATTACAAAAAAAGCCGCCAAAACTTCTTTACGAGTTGATTAAAGACATTGACCCTAGAAGCAAGAATTTCAAGAAGAATATCAGAGCTTACAACAACATGTTCTCATTCACCTCTATTGGTGGAAAGGTTGATACATCTCTTAATAATGGATCTGCGCCTCCTCAATTCATATTGGGTGGTCAGAATTATCATCGCATAGGAAGTTTAGTACCATCCAATGGTGACAGACCAAAATTTGCACAACTATACATATATGACACCGAAAATGAGATTGAAAATAGAATGCGACATTTTCGGTCAGTTAAATCCATACATATTAAATTACATTCAATCAAATATTCATCATAAGCTTTATGCATATGTGTTGTATATTAATTTCAGAACTACATCTAATTATAATGCAGGTCAAAAATGTGAATGACAAATTTGATGTCTCATTAGTTCAGGATCTTCAAGATATGATTGACAAGGACAATGAGCTTGCAAAAATATGGAGAAGAGTTAGAGATGTCTTCAATGATAACCAAACATCAGACTTTTGTCTTAGATTATATAGAAGTAGGACAAAGGATCCAAGGACTTATAACCTACCTTCATGCAATGAAATTGCAGCTTTAATAGTTGGGGATATAACTGATGTAGATCCAGGATGAGATATAATTGTCAGAAAAATTTCAGGCCGCCTGACAAGGATCCCAGAAACTCATATCTCCTTTATTCCATTGCAATATCCATTATTGTTCCCTTATGGCGAAGACGGATTCCAAGACAACATTCCAATCAGAAACTCAAATGGAAATAGAAAAAGAATAAAAATTGCACTTAGAGAATTCATCTCATTCAGAATTCAAGAAAGAAATGCTGAGTATGGGACTATTGTCAATGCTGGAAGACTATTTCAACAATTTGTAGTAGATTGCTACACCATGATAGAATCTCAAAGGCTCTCCTTCCTAAGGTATAATCAGAAACTTATAAGAGCTGACGTTCTAAATGGTTTGAAAGAAGCAATTAACAGAGGAGATACTGATCCAGCATCTATAGGACAACGTATCATACTACCATCTTCTTTCACTGGAGGAGTAAGATATATGTTTAACAATTGTCAAGATGCTATGGCAATTTGTAAGAAAATGGGATTTCCTGATCTGTTTATCACAATTACCTGCAATTCTAATTGGAGTGAAATCAAAGAATTTGTACAATCCAGACATTTGAATGCAGAAGACCGACCAGATATAGTTTCTCGGGTTTTCAAGATGAAACTTGATAACCTCATGGTGGATTTCAGAAAAAATAAAATATTTGGACAACTTGATGCAGGTAAGTTTCAATATATATTTCATATTCCTAACTAATGATTCTCATATTCCTTTGAATATGTTTGAGCTTTATAAATGATTATAAAGGAATACTACTTTAATTTAAAAAAAAAACAGGAATGTACACCATTGAGTTTCAAAAGAGAGGACTTCCCCATGCTCACATACTTCTTTGGTTACATGGTGAAAAAAAGCTAACAACACCAAGTGACATTGATGGAATCATATCAGCAGAGTTGCCAGATCCTATATTATATCCCAAATTGTATGAATTAGTTTCTAATTACATGATCCATGGTCCGTGTGGTACATCTAATCCTCATTGTGCTTGCATGAAGGATCGCAAGTGTAGCAAGTACTTTCCAAAGAAATATGCAGCAAACACAACAATTGATGAAAATGGATATCCAAACTATAGAAGACGGAAGAATGGCATTACAGTTTCAAAGAATGGAATTGAACTTGATAATCGTAGTGTTGTCCCTTATAACCCTCAGTTATTAATGAAGTATTAGGCTCACATAAATGTGGAATACTGCAACAAGTCAAACTCCATAAAATATCTGTTCAAATATGTAAACAAGGGTCAGGACAGGGTCACTGCTGAAATTTCAAATTCTGCAGATTCATCTGGTTCTCAACGTGTTGTTGATGAGATAAAGCAGTACTATGACTGTAGATACGTTTCACCATGTGAAGCAATATGGCGAACTTTTACTTGGAAAATCCATAAAAGGTGGCCGTCAGTTAAAAGATTGAAATTCCACCTTCCGAATGAACAAACCATTATATTTAGAGATGACCAGCCTATTGATGAAGTATTTGAACTTAAAAAGGATGATAGAACTATGTTCATGGCATGGATGGAAGCCAACAGAAAATATCAGGAAGCAAGAAGTCTGACTTATTCAGAATTTCCTAACAAGTTTGTTTATGATAAACAAAGTAGAACATGGAAATTAAGGGAGCAAGGATATTCAATTGGAAGACTAACATATATTCCTCCTGGAACAGGTGAACTTTATTATATGAGGATGCTACTAACTATTCAGAAAGGTTGCACCAGCTATGAGAGTATAAGAAAAGTGAATGGTGAAATTTTAAGAACTTTTCAAGATGCATGTCATGCACTGGGATTACTAGCTGATGATAAAGAGTTCATTGCAGCAATCAATGAGACAAGTGAGTTAGGATCCGGACACCAAATCAGAAAGTTATTTGTTTATTTGCTAATTACAAACACTATGAGCAGACCACTCCATGTTTGGTCTAAGACTTGGAAGTTGCTAGCTGATGGAATTGAATACAATCTGAGAAAGTTTCATCATAATTTTGGTAAGACTAACACATTTTCTTTTACAATATCAAACTCTTCAATACATGCCTTATATTATATGCAGATTTTCCATCAATTTTTTGAAATTGTATACATTATTTCATTGACATCAACCATGCTTTTCATTTGCATACTGATTTAATATATTTAAAATTAAGATGAACCCAATATATAATTTTACTTGCAATTTTAGAAGTTATTAATTTAAAGGATTATTACTTTGCAGCACTAAATATTGAAGATGATGATCTTCAAAAATTGTGCCTCAAAGAAATTGACAAACTTTTGCAGAGAAATGGTAAAAGGTTGGCAGATTGTTCAGGCTTCACTAACTATCAACCACCAGATGACGACATCTTTGAAAACCAGTTAATAGTTGAAGAAATGTCATACAACAAAGAGGAGATGCGTATTTTGTATGAAGACTTGATTAATTCATTGACTTTGGAACAAAGAAATGTTCATGATGAAGTAATAAAGTCAGTATCAGACTTTAAAGGAACATTTTTCTTTGTCTATGGCTACGGTGGGACAGGGAAAACACATATTTGGAAGACTTTATCTGCAGGACTTCGTTCAATGGGAAAAATTGTGCTAAATGCAGCCTCAAGTGGAATTGCATCATTACTTCTCCCTGGTGGTAGGACTGCACATTCAAGGTTCTCACTTCCCTTGAATCTTAATGAGCACTCAACATGTAAAATTAAACAAGGAAGTTTGAAAGCAAATTTGCTACGCCAGAGTTCCTTGATTATTTGGGATGAAGCACCAATGATGAATAAATTTTGCTTCGAAGCTCTAGACAGGACACTAAGGGATATAATGTCTTTGGAAAATAAAGAAAATGCTAAAAGACCATTTGGAGGTAAAACAATTGTCTTGGGAGGAGATTTTCGCCAAATACTTCCTGTTATTCAGAAAGGCAGTAGACAAGATATTGTTTCAGCAACAGTAAATTCATCATATTTATGGAGGCATTGCAAAGTACTTTCCTTGACTAAAAATATGAGATTACAAAGCTTAAAGGAACAACAATATCAGGATGAAATCAAGCATTTTTCTGACTGGATTATGAAGATAGGAAATGGTGATTCTAATATGAACGACGATGGAGAAATAAACATTGAAGTTCCTAAAGATCTTTTGATTAACAATTCAGAAGATCCTTTGCTTCAACTAATTGATTTTGTATATCCTAATCTATCTCTAAATATGTCAAATCCTAATTTTTGGGAGCAAAGAGCTATTTTGGCACCTACATGTGAATCAGTTGAAAAAGTTAATCAATATATACTGTCCAAAATTGAAGGAAATGAAAGACAATATCTTAGTTGTGATACTCCCTGCAAATCAGATGAAGATAAGAACTTTGAAGCAGATTGGATAACCACAGAATTCCTTAATGAAGTGAAATGTTCAGGACTTCCAAATCACAATTTAGCACTTAAGGTTGGTGTTCCAGTCATGCTGCTTAGAAACATTGACCAGTCCTCAGGTTTATGCAATGGAACTCGGCTTATTGTCAAACATTTGAGAGATAATGTCATCGGTGCCATTGTTGTAACTGGAAGAAACAAAGGTGAAAAGGTTTTCATTTCAAGGATGGACTTAATTCCCCAAGATTCTGGTCTTCCATTCAAATTCCAAAGAAGACAATTTCCCTTCACAATTTGTTTTGCAATGACAATCAACAAAAGTCAAGGACAATCTCTAAGTCATGTTGGTTTGTACCTACCTAGACCAGTTTTCACTCATGGTCAATTCTATGTCGCCATTTCAAGAGTCAAAAGCAGAAAAGGATTAAAAATCCTTATTTTAGACGACAACGAAAAAATAAGCAAATCAACAAAAAATGTTGTTTATAGAGAAGTATTTCAGAACATATGAGGTAACCTTTAACATCTCTTTTATTCCAAACACCGACTACATTCTATTTGATTGTTATATTCTGCATATTGTGGTATCAATTAAATTTTAGAGATACTCATTTGGAGGATGCTGTCTTTTTCCTGTGTTATTTAGTTCCATATTTAGATATTGTTGCCAATACTATCACCTAAACATTTTTCTTATTCAACTTTATATTTGTAAGTTGATACAAGTTCAATTTACCCCTCAAATGCTAAATCTGATTTCTCTTATTCTGTATTATATGCTAAAAATGTGGGATGATTTATTAACTGAGTAAGTTTGACATTTCAGAATTCATTATGTGTTATATTGAACTGTTTACTAATGCCAGTATATAGTTGTCCAGATCTTAAGAGTTTTAGTTCATTATCTTTTTCATTATGATGGAATCCTATACAATTGGCCAATACCAACTGGACATACGTTATATAAGGGACTTTTTTTAATCTTTTGATCGTTATTATCTCTTACAATGTATATGTTGCAATGTATTTTATAAACATTCATTTATTTGTGTGCAATACACTTTTGGTCTTTACAAGTTCCCATGTTAGTACCCTAATCTTCTCCTTCAACTGCCTTATTTCCTAATAAACGTGAAGAATTCAACCAAATCCACCATCAAAATAAAATCTAAAATCTAAAATTTGATGGAAGTTATGTCAAATAAAAAAAACAGCTGAGTGTTCCAAATCTATATAGACAATAAAGATACCTCTTCTGAATCAATCTAGAAACAATGAGATCTGATCTTCATAAGAAAACAATAGTGATAAACCACAAACAAGATTATAAGTCTTTTAAGATTCTCATATAATGCTTCTGTCAAAGAATATGATACAGAAATAGTGAAGGTTGATCAGAATAGCATATGGGGAAAAAAAATCACCTCAGACACCTCACTCCTGCAAGGCTCAGTTATATCACAGTCATCAGGGAATCCTTTATGATCTTTTAAATTAGAACTATATCCCTGAACCTAATAGCAATTAGATGCTATAATAAATATAAAAAACAAGAATAGGTGGAAAAAATAATGGATTGTCTTCCATTAGTGGTAGAAACATTAATTCAGTATTAGTTATTCCAAATCTATAATATGTCATTTTCAAACTTTTGTTTTAGCTTTTTATATTCATTAACCTTAGATGTAAGTTCCACTGCCTTCTGTCATGCTATTTCAAGTGAAAAAGTATTCTCAGAAAGTTTCACCTACAAAATGATAGAACTACATTTAAATAACAATAGATATAACATTGCCATATTATCTCTTGAAAAATAGTTTTTTATAAATTTTCAATGATCCCACAACATGAGTAAGGGTAAAATGAACAAATTCCAGTAAGCACTATTAGTCCACAGCTTCGTAGGAAATTATACCAAACATAGTTATAATTATGTGAGTTGAATGATGTGCTCTGTCTTTAGTTTACTTGCTTTTCCTAATATGAGGGTGTTGTTCTCATGTTATGTATGATAATCAATAATTCTCTTTTACTTTCTAATAAATAGATAATCATATTTATCACAAATGCCAAAATGATATATATTGCTTAATTTACTACACCATGAAGTGCCTACTGTACTGTATTTGTATGTTCTGCATTTTACAAATTTAGACAAATTCCATTGTTATAAATTATTAATAATAATTATTTGTTTCCAATGTAATCACAGGATTCAAGTACCAATAAGGAGAACACAGAAGTTACTGGTTGCATTGTTTATTATTTGGCAACTCGGCTTCATGTTTCTGACAAACCATGACTATCCTATTTTCTCCAGGAGCATTTCCACTGCTTTTTTTTTTTTGCTGTTTATATTTTTCTCTTTTTTCCTGATTGTATGCTTTCCTTTAGCCTTTTTATTCATTCTGTACCTGGGCACCTGAGTTACACCCCTTGTCATTTTTGTACTACTCTATCTGGAGTGTTATACAAAATTTCTAATATATTACTTACCTTTTCTTAAGAATTATATTACATCTTACACATTATCATTTTATTAACAAATCTTACTAATTACTTACAGGTCAAAAATTAATTAGCCCAAAATGGTTAGATAAAGTATAACTCTCCTAAATGATTGGCATCTTATTTTGGAGTCCATTCTTAAAATTTGCTTTTTCTTTATTCATGATATCTCAACAAAAGACTTTGACTTTATCTTGATTAAAATAATTCCTTCTTCAATAGAGTAACTTATATCAAGTTACCAATGGCAAACGATAACATGCTTGAAATTACACAATTAAATTTTACTTTAGCCAAGAAACAAAATCAGAATCCAAGTTTTACCATCACCTAATAAAATAAATAACATTATCTCCAATTATTCTATAAGACCCGTGCATTTGCACGGGTATAAGTACTAGTAATATACTAAAGGAAGGTTTTGTCACGTAGCATTCCCACATCGTTTTGAAATATTAATTTTAATATATTATTAACATTAAAACACATATTCAAAAATCACAAAATAAATAAAAAAGATACATAAAAATATCACATTTGAAAATATTAAAAATAATTGGAGTCGTTTTATTTTTCATTCCCTTTGTGTATTTTGTGTAATGATCTCATTATACTAAAAGAAGATTTTTTTTAGATATAGATAATAGATGAACATGATTTTTTATCAAAATAAACTTCTCATGTCTTTAATTATAGTAATTTCAGATAAAATCTTTTAAATTGACCATGAGTTTTAATTTTTTTTTTGTTATGATGCTATAAATTGTGTACATATAATTTAATTATAGTAATTTAAGACAAAAAAAATTTAGATTGACAACGATATCAATTTTTTTATAAGAGTGCTATAAATTGTGTCAAGCACAAAAGTGTACAATACACAATGTGAGGAAGAAAAAAAACGGGTCATACCAAAAGAGGGAGAAGAGATTTAGGTGTCGGTGTTCATCTTCTATTGAGTAAGTTTTTTCAACAGATGATCATCTATCACCCTATTTAATTTCTTATCCTATTTAATACATGATTGTATATATTTTTTTCTCTCATAACATGAAGAAAAAAGTTATCTTCGTTGCTCATCTTTTCCCCATTAACATGCAATGACCAAAGGTTTGTTCCTTATATACCTTCATCTTGACAATTGAGATTTTTTTTTTCTTTTTTTTTCTAATCCACAATGTTCTATGTTTTTTTTTCATTAATCTTCTTCAAAAATATCTTTGGTTCAAAGGTTTGTTATTTCTGATCTTATAGCACATGTAACGGTACAGTTAGAGTTGTTTTGTTATATTCACTGTCAATGTTTTTTTTCTTTTGCAATTATATAATACTAGTATTTTTTACTTTTCATTTTTTTATTGCGGAAAATTTTAAAATACGTGTTATTGTTGTTATATGTATTAAAAGATAATGGACATTGATATTAATATCACCCGCACCTATCATTATCATCCCTCAATGTGTACCACACTTAAAAGTGTGTTACATTTTCACTACCCCTATATATTAGGGCGGTTGGTATTAATAAGGGTGTGTGGAGTACTTTTTAACAGTGGTCAAAGATAATTTTTCGATTAATAAATGATAAAATTTAATTTTGGATATAAGAAAATATTAGTTTGTAAGTATTTTTTTCACGATAAATGTGTTTGTTTTTCTCTTGCAAAAAAGAATTTATTATATATATATATATATATATACCAGATTCTGCGGAAAATAAAAAACATTTTGCAATTATATGAAATATGAAAAACTCAGAGTACTTACAGAAACAAGCTTTTATTCAAAGAAGAACTTCAGAAATCACAAGCATATTAGTGGAAAGAGAGAGAGAAAGAGAGAAAGGTAGGTCAAAAACCCGATGCCTTCTCTTCAGCTCTATGAGGCCTATTTATACACATTAAACTAACCATGATTACTTGTAAAAGTAACTCTGGTTTTTGAAAGTAACTAAGGTTATTCTGACCATGATTACTTTTAAGAAAGTAACTATGGTTTACAAAAGCAACTAGGGTTACATGATAAAAGCAGTAGATTATGATAAAAGCAGCAGATTCTTTGTCTGCCATAATGAGGAGTTTTGATGTTGATCTTTTTGTCCTTTTGTATCGGAAACCAGGGGCCGATTAATTGAATGGATGATAACTGATTCCAAAACAGTCATCCTCATTATCTTGAAGATGATTTTCCATTTTGGCTGATGAAGTGTCTTCAGCTGATGAATCGGATTTCTGACTTCCTGATACTGATATCATGTCTAATCTTTTTTGAAATTCTACTGGCGAGCTGGCTGAGGCTAGTTCTGCCATGATTTTTTATTTTTCTTGAAGAAATAAGGCTTCTTGAGAGAGACAGGGAGCCAGAGAGGCGGATAATTGCTTCTTGCTTTTTTGAGTAAGCTGATAGGTTTTTATCCATGCTTCAATTTTGGTTTGTTGTATTAATGAAATATTGAACTTTGCCCACCACTTTATCCTGAAGATTCGATAAAGTTGGTATAATTCTGTATCATCAAGGATTTGGACAGATCTCCAGTCCCAAGTTAATATCCATGAGATGGCTTGAGAAGCTGCGAACACAAGGAGCTGTTCCTCCATAACGAAGTTGGTCCTTTGAACAAAATATTTGAATAAAGGCTTAACTTCTTCAGGAAAAATTGATTCATCCAGACCTACTTGATAGAACCAGACTTTGAACCATTGTGGGAATTTCAGGGAAATCCCTTTTTGAAACCATATAAACCAAGAGTGTTGAAAGGGTCTAAGATACAGGGCTTTATACCAAGCATCTGTGTAGTCATAGTAATTATAACTAGGGGGTCAAACTTCCTAGAAAAGTTTTTGAAGTAATGAAGAGGGGCATTCCAGTCTTGTGCTGAAAGAACTTTGATGATTTTGATTTTTGAAAAGGCTATCTCTCCTTGTTTGTCAGGATTATGAGTAACCTCTATTGAGTCAGAATCAACGAGGATAAACTCATAAAAAAGTCGGGTCTTTTTGGGATGTCCTGGGACATATTGAAAGTTGGGAGGAAATAATTGGGTAGCTATCTCTTTGGGATATAAATGGAAATACTCTTTTTCTATGACGAGAGATGGCAAGCCTTCTGGCTTTTCTAAATATTCTGTTGACTCAGGTTTGACAGAAGATTTTGAAGAGGGTTGAGTTAATAAGTTATATTTATTAGTCAGTGGGACTAATGGAGCTTTTTGATTTTGAGGAGGTGTTTTGACAATTTGTGAGGTGGTAAGTCTTGGAGAGGATTTTGACGGGGTGGCTGGTACGGATGATCCAGCACTCTTGAGAGGAGTTATTGCAAGTGCTTTGTCTTTGGATGTTGAAGAAGAACCCAGTGGGGGTCCGTATTGATCTTTTGACTTGGGCTTTTCACTCATGTTTACCCTGTAAAAATTCTCTTGTTAGAAAATCTGGGAGGGAGTTACTATCTCCTTTGATATGAGTTATTTCAAAATCAAAGCAGGAAAGTAAAGATTGCCATCTAGCAAAAATATGTTTTGAAACTAGGTTTTGAACATCTTTTTGTAAAACTGAAGGTGCTGCTTTGCAATCAGTTTTTATCAAAAATCTTTTATTGAAAACATCATCTTGAAATTTTTGAACACATAGGACTATTGAAAGAATTTCTTTCTTGATTGTGGAATATTTCTGTTGAGCTGGGTGCCAGATACCTGAATGGTACCTAACTATTTGCTCTTTTGAAGACTGAGGTTTTACCTGCTTAAGTATCCCTCCATATCCTAATTCTGATGCATCTGTTTCTATAATTAATGAGGCATCTGGATCTGGTATTCCTAAACAGGGTAGACTTTGAACTAATTTCTTAACTTCCCTAACACTATGGCTCATTTCTTCAGACCATGGCGGGGAGTTTTTCCTAAGTCTTTTGAACAAAGGGGCACAAATTATCCTTATGTTGGGGATAAAATCTGCTACATAATTAACACAACCTAGAAATCTCTGTAATTGAGTTTTCTCTTTTAATTCATTTGGAAAGTTTTTTGCGAACTCTAATGATCTTTGTATTGGGGTAATTTGTCCTTGATGAATTTCATAACCTAAAAATCTGGTTTTGGTTTCAAAGATTTTCATCTTTTTTGCTAAAACTACTAATCCATTTTTCTTAATGATTTCTATAAATTTTTCTAAATGTTGAACGTGCTGATCTATACCTTTTGAGAATACTAAGACATCATCTAGATATACAATGGTGAAATCCATGTATGGATAAAATATATCATTCATGATGTTTTGATATTCACTAGGCGCATTTTTCAAACCTTGTGGCATTACATTCCATTCATAATGACCAAAAGGAACGACAAAGGCGGTTTTATATCTATCCTCCTCCTTCACCGAAATTTGATAATATCCTGACTTCATATCAAATTTTGAGAATATTGTTGCTTTATGTAATCTTTTAATGAGATCTGTTTTATTAGGTAATGGATATCTTATCCATTTTAATACTTTGTTTAAGGGTTTGTAATTAATGACTAATCTAGGGGCTCCTCTTTCTAACTCAGAAGCATTCATGACATAGAACCCTGTGCAACTCCAAGGAGATTTGGAATGGCAGATCAGGCCCTTATTAAGATATTCTCCAATTTCTTCTCTACAATATTTTAAATATTGTTCATTCATTTGAATGGGCCGGGCTTTGGTAGGGATGTCTTTCTCATTAAACCCATCTATATATGGTAATGCTATGGTATGTATCTTTCTATGATGAAAGGCCATGGCATTTAGATCACATAGATCCTTTTCTATTTGGTCTTGAAAATCCTTAATAATCTTTTGAATATTAGATCTCTTGAGTTGTTCCTCTATTTTGTAGTATTTTATTTCCTTTTGTAAAGAATTAATATGATTCTTTTTTCTAGAGATCATATTTATTTTGGAGGTGGAGATTTCTTTTAATAAATTTAATTCTTTTACCTGAGGAGGCTTTATAAATGGAAAAGTAATAGTCTTTCCTAAGACTGTTGTAACTATTCCTTTTTCATCTATTTTATCAATAGGATATAATAGGCAGATGAATGGAGTTCCTAAGATAATCTTTTCTGTCATATTTTTGACTAGTACAAATGACGATCTAAAACAGATTTGGCTTTTGCAAATCTTGGCATTTGATAGTTTGTATTGAATGTTCATTTTGGATCCATTTGCACTATTGACTCCTTCCTTAGTTTTCTCATAAAATTGAGTAGGAACTAATCCTTCTTGAATACAATTGACATCTGTGCCACTATCAATTAAGGCTATTATATTGATTCGAAAATCATTAATGACTAGGGTTATTTCAGAATGCCATTTATGAGTTATAACTATATTAAGGAGATTAAGGTAATTTTCATTTGGTTCTTCATTATCTTTATCATGAATTTGTTTTAGTCCTGAAACACTAGCTAAAGTTTCTTGGGTTTCAATAATCTTTATTCCGGCTAGTTCCATTAATCTAAATTCTAAGCTAAGATCATTTTGTTTTAGTTGATTAATTTCTTCTTTTAATGTTTTCACTTCTTCTTGAAGATCTGATAAGGTTATTGTTGGCTTAGGCCGAAATCTATTGAAAATCTCATTCATACTATTTATTGGAGGGCTAATATCTTTTTTTAAGGTTTCTTCCTTTTTGACTAAAAGATTTAGTTGTTGTAGGAATTCGTCTCTCAAAGGAGAATCTTCCATTTTGTCTATTATAGAGATTAAACTCATAGTTTGATCTTGTGTTAGCATGTTGACATTTTGTCCTAAGCATCCTGCACAATCACAGAACCCTAAACTATCTTTGACACATTCTCTTTCTTCTTCTGAAGAAGAATGAGAGTCTGATGAGTATTCGACCAGGTTTACATCTTGGTCTTCATCTCCTTCGTATTCATATTCTGAAGAGTAGTGAGGGTCTTCATTATTAATGAGAACACTAATTAGACTATCTTTTAGCTTTTGGTCTAAATCTAATTCATTTATTTTTTGTTGAGTTTTGCATTTGTATATATCTGTGTGTGTGTCTTTTCATCCTTATTTATGTCAAACAATAAACATATGAAAAGAAATCTAAGAAATAAAAGAGAGTAAAAAAAAAAGAGAAAAAATAACAATACATGAGAGTTTTAAGCTAGGCAAATTATGTGAGGTGAATTTGATGTGCATTTAGGTCATTTTCATATAGATTTTTATTTTTTGTTTCATGTGGAATGAAAGAAACTTTCCCCTAAAAGATATAACCTCACGGTGATATGGATGTTCTCGACTCGAACATGATTTCCTTAAAAGAAAGACGTCCTACCCAAAAAGAAAGTGTTTTTAATTTTTTTTTAGGTCACAATAATTTTCATATAGAATAATTGTTGATTGAGCACAAAAACAGAAGAAATTTTTTTTGGAAAATATAAACATATTTTGACTCGAGAAGTTTTAATTCAAGTTCTAATATTGTGACCCGTGAAATACACGGAGATATTCATTTTTATTTATAATGTGTATTTTTTTCTTCATATTCTTAGTTATTTTCATAGATTTACTAAAAGAAGAATCTTGAACTAAAAGGTCATGCGAATTTAGAGTGCAGGGAGTCATGCAAAAGGTCATGCGAATTTAGAGTGTAGGTAGTTCTTTTTCTCTATAGCCATCCATAATGTTTTAGTACAAAACAATAATACACCAAATAATAGAGTGTAGGGAGTCATGCAAAAGGTCATGCAAATTTCTCCTTTTTATGCATCTCCCAAAAGAAATTATAATTTCAATCTATAGAGAAAAAGAAAAAGAAATTAGTATAAGTTTATTATAAAGATAATAAAAAATTGCTTGGAAATTTTATCACTTGGCATTAGTGGAAGATTAAAGGATTAATAACACTCAAATATTATTATCACAACCTCAATTATTCATTCAATTACTAAGTCAAAAGAAAAATAGATTAAATTGTATTTAAATGATTTATTTCAATTTTAATTTAATTATTTTTTTAACCGTTATGTTTTTAATGAACATTAGCTTTATGAGTGATCCGTGCGATGCACGGGGGGATCGTCGTTTTAGTTTATTGTGTGATTTTTTTAAAATATTTGTTTTTTTATTATGTTTTTTAAAAGATAATTTTTAAATTAAAAGAAAAAAAATAATTATATATATAAGAAAAGAAAAATTTGTTTTTTGGTGATGAATATCTTTGTTTATATTTTTGTAAGAGCACAATCATTTTATTTATTTGTTTTTTTTACCCGTGTTTTCTAAATGCTACATTATTTAGTTTTTTTTTCTATATAACAATTTAATAGTTTTTGAAGTCATTCTCAACTAATTTTTTTTATCAATTTGTATTATTATATTTACAATTTTTCAATTAATTGATACTTTTTTGAAGTTTTTATTAATTATGTTTTTTCTTACTTACAAAAAAATGTAATACCATCTAAATAATGCAATTTGTAGCTATATGAAGTACCATGTAAATATATCGTTGTGAGTTTAAAATAAATATGAAAATCCTTTCATTTTTTTACCCTTTAAACTGATAACATTGTATGAACCTAATTAAATGATAAGTTTTCTCAATCTAATTACTATATATTTATTTTAATTTAGTTATTTTATTTTAAAATTTTTTTGTTTACCCTTAATTTAGTTTCGAAATTTTTTCATTAATATTTTATTTCGAATAGTTAGTCTTCCCATTTCAAAAAAGTGGTATTCTTCCATGCTTATGCATTTCAGATGACACCGGTGTCATCTTGCAAGTTGCAAGTCATTTTAACTTATCTTATTTTAATTTGATAATTTATTGCTTCTCTATCTCTACCTACACTTCATATTGTAGGTCATAAATATTTTTTCCTTTAAAAATTCTGATTTACATAAAAAAAGTGTTAAAAGATGATTCATTTTTTGTTTATTAGATAGTTTTTTTAAAATGTAACGTTTATTAAAAGAACGTTTATGAATTCAAAAACTAAAATAAATTTAGATAACATAAATTTGAAACTTTTTTTTGCGATCAAAGTATTTAATTTTATTTTGTAGAAACGTAATAATTATATTTTATTTTATGTTTTTTATCTAAGTATTAGATTATTTAATTTAGTTTTTTTTATATAACAATTCAATAGTTTGTTATAGAGAGTTTAACTCACATATATGAGTTAATTAAAGACACTTAGTAATAGTTTATCCCCAAGCTAGTCATTTCTTTGATTCTAGGAGTACTTAGAGTTTTACAATTAATCATATGATCCTACAAATATTTAGTTTGATAAAACCAATATTTCCTAGCATACTTGCGATCATTTATTTCCCAAATCACATATATATGATGGTTACTACTAAGAACGGAAGGAATTATGACCAATTGTCTCAGCAATCAGTGCAGATTAGTACTTCATTCATAACATATACTTAAAATGATCACCCTTACCTAAGCATCAAGCCAGTGGCCTCATCCTAACCAACCGGTGACCAAAGCAAAAGATTGTTCGAGGAGTCAAGTAATTTGTGGCCTTTCCTGACAAAATTACACTTCACTTGACAAATCAAAATAAGATTCATAATGAGTAAGTTGGGGTTTATTATTAATAGGGACTAAGTATAACAAAGAGATATCACTACAATGCTTTAATTAATATTCAGTCTTCACATTCAAAGTACACATGTATAACTATATATTTCAACTGCTTAATGTCTCTTCACTCAAGTACCAAGTACAAACTAAGTAATTTTCCTATTAGATAATTGTTCTTGTACATTGCATCCTACAAAAAAAATATTCTACACAGTGGAAACTGATCCGAGTTGCAACAACTTAGCTTCATTATCTTGAATATCTTCTTATAACATCCAATGACCCAACTCAATTTAATCTATCTGCCAAAAAAAAACAAAAAGAGAAGTATTCATACTATACCCAACTTGCAGGTTTATATCTTTGCAGAATTGATATCAGTTAGTTCTGATATACTTCTTTGCAGAACTTTGTGTTAATGACATTAGATGCCTTTATCTTTTAGCTAATTTTCAAGGTTGACACACGATATCATTAGTCATAACTCATAAGAAGACCATTGTTGGGTAGGTAATAATGTGGAACAACATGGGTAGTAGCCTGTAATAACATACACTTCAAAATCATGTTCTCTATTTAAAGGGAAAACTAATGGATAGTATAAAGAAAATAAAGGACTGAAGGAGGATTACAGGAAGTAATTATTTGCTTAAAAGCTCCCTTTCCAGTAGGATTATGTTAATTGCTAGCCCATTTCCAAATCTTTTGTATACCATTTGAACTGAAGGCCAAAATACCAACACCATAATTCATATTAAAATTTCAACAATCTACTAATTAATGGATTAGATCATTAAAGCAACCACAGAGCATAGCATGATGTTTGCAATAGAAAAATGGCAAACAATGCAACCTGCCACCAAAGCTGTATGAAATCCATTTTGTCTCCAAATATGAATGAATAAGATTTCATTCAAAGTATTTAAAAATATATTAATCCACTAAAACTTGCATAATATAACCCGCTACCCCAGCAATTTCACAATTTGAGAAATAAAGGTAAGTGGCAACAAGTGCAGAAAACATCATGTTACATGGCATGTTGCTGCCATATTGAAGCATGCAATCCATTTCATCTAAGAGAAAGAAAATCATAGAAATAAAAAAATCTGAACATAACCAGATAGAAGAAAAAAATAGATGACAAAAAAAAAAGAGGAACAAAGACAAAAAAAAAAACAATTTTCCGAGTTCAGCAAAAAAGGCCTACTGATTAGCAAATAGCTGAATTAGTTCATGCTCTGAAAGCAAGCCTTATTTTGCAACAATTTTAACCAATACAGAGTTTCATAAAAACAGAGAATTCTAATATGTAAAAAATCCAATAGTTACCTTCATTGCACGCCTTTCTCTTAAGCATGTAGATTTGTAGTTCTTTATAATTTTCAATCCCTACTATCATCCCTGCAAGCCCCAGAACTTGCAACATCAACTGCACTTGAAACCTACAAGTGACTAACAATTACACTGACTTAGCTCACACTAAGATTCACTCTCTTAGTCTTCTCTAGGATCCGATCAACCTTGATCTCCTAAAGGAACTAAACAAACTGTTTATCAAGAATTGTTTACAAGAGATTTGCTTCTAAAAAGCTAATAGTAAACACAATGAATTTCAGATGAAAGAAAGCTTAGAATATTTTGAATATGTCTTGCGCGTGTGTATTACTTCTTCTAGCTGCTTCTTTCAATCTTCAGCCTCTATATATACTCCAAGGATTAGGGTTGAGCGTTGCATGGGAAATGCTACCGTTGGAGGGCAGTTCTGGAAAATCCAGCTTCTGCTGTGGCTGAGAACGTTAGGTAGGTCGTCAGGAAGGTACACTTGCTTTTGTACTTGGATAGCGACTTGACCTTTTAACCTAGGAGACTTCTGATCAGGGGAATACTTCATATTGGAACTTGTGAAGCCGGTTGATCAGAGTCAGAGGGAAAGCACAGATCCTCTGACCATTGTATCTTCTGATTCTGAACTCAGAGGGAAGAACATGGCCTTCAGAGTTTCTTGCTTCTGGACTTCAGAGTTTCCACTATTCAGCTTCTGGATCTTCAGAGTCTTCTACACCATCAGAACATCTGAACCTTCAGTGTTTCTTGGTTATCAGAACTTCTGGATCTTCAGAGCTTCTAGCGACTGAGTCCACATCAGAGTTTGTATAGCTTCAGAACTTCTGAAGCTTTTCCACTGTTCATACTGAACATGGTGAATGCGAAAGCGTTGCTTGGGTTACCCTTTATACACAGTGCTTCTGATTTGTGTGAGATTGAGTTGAGGTCAGAGCCTGTAAATAGCACACTCAGAAAAACACGTTAGAGTACCACAATTGTTCATATCAAAAGGTTAACTTGTAATCATCAAAACATAGAGTTGTACTACTAGATCAAAACTTGATCTTACATCAGAATCTCACGATCGAACATTCAATTAATTTTTGAAACGAAAAAATAAGGGTAGAGAACAAAATTGCTTACCTAACCTCAACATTTCTCAGTGAAGATTGGGCAGAACTTTTATGCAAAATAGTATCAGCCAAATAATTGATAAGTCAACCCATCATTCTTAAAGCAAACCAAACCACATGGTATTCTTGTGCTTCAGCCTTCTTTAAGCGGTATTGAAAGTTTAAGATCTGAGTAGTTCATGGAAGAAAGTAACATTCTGAATTCATATTTCCGGTGCCAAACCTCAGCCACCTTCTCCATCACGATCAGGGAAAAAAAAGAAGGGAACGATATCAGATCAGGAAAAAAGGGAAACGATATCAGTTCTGAATCCTAGCATATCACAAACAAAATCAGATCATTTCTTTCTAAATTAATAGCACAACACCGCCAGAGATCAAATACGTAATACCTAAACGGCGCAGGATCATGTGCGGCTCTCACGTGGGCGTAGAGGAGGAGGGCGTCGAGGGGCTTCTGGTCGCAGATGAGGGTGTTCCAGACGGCGGTGGAAGGGCGAGACCTCCGGAAAACCCATCTTCACTTCTCCTCCGATAATCACTCTCCCCAACCTGCAACCGCTGAAACTGCCTCTGAATCTCAACGGGTTGACATTATCCGACCCGATAACCCGATCTGAAACGGGTACACGCGGCTGGTACTCTGGATTGAGCGCGACGGGGTCCGGGACAGGATCGTGGAACTTGACGGCAGCGAAGGAAGGAGGCTGAGGAGGTGCTGGAAATCAGAGGCAGCACAGAAAATCAGTGTTTGAGAGAGAAGGTTTTAAACGAACTTGAAAGAGAAACGGCTGAGAGAAGGATTAAAGGATGAAGCTAAGGTGAAAGGGGAAGCGTTTGTATTTTCCTGAAACTGAAAAGCGTTTCAGAAATTTAATAAATCACTTGAATGAAAGAAGGAGTGAAACTGATATGAATGAACGGCTGGGATCAAACCTGAGTGAAATAAAATGACTTTTTACAAAAATATCCATGCCCAGCTTTCATAGTTATTGGAATAAATTATTGAAGGACTTTTTTGCCCCCAAGGCTGCAAAACTTTGCTTTTATATATAGTATAGATAGATAGATAGATAGATAGATAGATAGATAGATGACTATTTAAATTTTTTTACTGTATATCTAAATTCACTTTTTTTGGAAGAAACACAAGAATTTTAATTTCCATCAATTAAAATTAGCTTTTGCAAGAAAACAAGGATGAAATATAGAAATTTTGTTTTTCTTATATTTTTAACCCATTTATACAATATTAAATCTACATTAAAAGAAATATATATTCACCTCATCCATTCGTAAATATTTTGTTTTCTCTTAACTTTGAATACATTTTATATGTATTTTAAAAAAAAGCATATATAAGAAAATATTTTGTACATATCTATAGAAGTTAGACATATCTATAGAGAAGCTAATATTTCTGCTGATGCTTTAGCCAAAAGAGGATCTGAGAAACCAAATGATTTGTACTATTTTAACAGTAGTGTGGATTTTTGATTACCTTGTGGGGGGTTGTCCCCACCATCCTTTTTCTTTCCAGTTTTTAATAAATTCATGTTCTCGAAAAAAAAAATAATAATATTTTGTTAAGAGCATATTAGTAATCGGCTATTTTTTCTTATTTTCTACATGTTTAGTATTTTAACCTATTAATTATTAATAAAGAACATTAATCCTCACTTTAAAATTATGAGAAATATTTAAAATTCAAATGTCAAGTATTGTTTCATTTAAAATAAAAATATATACCAATCATGGCTTACCCTATTTAATATCATTTAATGTAATTTAAATTTTTATGTAACTTTTATTTAAAAGTCCAAAAATATTTTAAATCATTTTTAATTTAATTATCAAAGTAATTAATGTTTTAATTTTTTTAATATTTAATTTCAATTTTTTATGTAACCTTTACTTGGAATTCTATTTGAAAACATATCAAATATGATAAGAAAAAAATTAAATTCGAAAATAGAACAAAATAATCACAAATCAGATAAAAAAATTAAATACTTATTAATTTAATTTTTAACGTAATTATTATTTTAATTTTTCAATATTACGAAAGTACAGATTTTCAATATTTAATATTGATTTTAAGTTTCAAATTTTTATGTAACCTTTACTTGGAATTCAATTTGAAAATATATCTAATATAATAAGAAAAAAAATTAAATTCTAAAATAGAAAAAAAATAATAACAAATCAGAAAAAATTAATTTAAATCCTTTTTAATTTAATTTTCAATGTAATTTATATCACATTTACTTGAAATTATATTTGAAAATATATAACTTTTTTCTAGCTCAGTTGGTTATTTGAAAATATATTAAAAGGAATGTTATAAATTAAGTAATTCTTAATTTAGATTTCAAAATTTAAATTTCACAATTATTAATTAATTTGACTAATAATTGTAGTGCTACAATTATGCAATTATATGATTATCAGAATCTAAATACAATCATACTAGTTTTAAACCCGTGCCTTGCACGGGGGAATTTCTTCTTGATTTTTTTTTTAAAAAAAATTGTTTAACAAATTGTTTAAGATTAATTTATTAATTATAGTTATGGTGTGTTTTTTAATGGTTTTTTAAAGTTTTGTGGGTGTTATTTTGTTAGTTTAGCATATAGGATTAGTGTTCCCATAAATGGTTAATTTTTCCATTGTTGTTGTTTTAGAGCAATGTGTTTTTGTGTGGAAACAACATACAATGATTCATTGAAAAATTGACAAACGTGGTCAATATACGAAAAATTGAAAAATTGTTAAAATGATTCAAATTGACCACCGAGGTCAATATACCCAAAAAAGGTATGAATTGTCAATGCGGATAAACAAATATAAAGAAACGTTTAGCACAAACGCTATTTATGTGTAAGCAACATAAAGGGAATGGTTCTAAATCTTCTCCACATTGATCTTCATCATATCTGCACTTGTAAATTTGACTTGAATTTTGAAATTATTTGTGGGTCCATGCATGGGACAGTATATGTACTTTTATTGTTTTTATAAAAAAAATTGTTAAATTTATTTTTTAATCGTTTTGTAAGCTTTACGTATTTTATTGAAGTTGTGTTTATTTCATCTTTGTTGTAGTGGATAATCTTAATAGTTAATTTAAATCTTTAAAAATATTAAGTTTTTTTGTTTAAAAAAAAAGAGAGGTCAAACTTAGCGAAGTTGATGTCGCAAAGTACGGTGATTTAAGTACAATTTGTCGACGGTGTGATTTTGTGATATTTTATAAACTATAGAATATGTGTTATATAGATCGAATAAATCAAATAAAATGAATTATAATAGACGTTCATTTGAAATAATGAATAGTTCAAAAAGTGTCATGTCACGCTAGATTAATTAAATGTGCAAACAACTTTTGAAATTTTCTTCAAATTTGGGTCTTCGCAAATTTTGTGGACGTTAAATGATGAATCAAACACATTTTCAAATTTGTTACTCGCTTCAACCTTAAATAGAAATTGTTTGTGAACTAAATCACATATTTTTTTGGTACCTCCCCTACCCAACCATATCCCTCAACTCCTACCACTTGAGCTATCCTATGAGGACTAAATCACATATTTTTTTGGGAGAGTATGTCATGCCGTCGTTATAAATTAAGTGAAAACAAACGAAGAAAATCAATATTTAATAAATTGATTGAAAATTTAAAATGAAGTTGTATTTACATGAATATGTTCACCTTTTTCATTCTTTCAAGAATTTCTTTGCTTTAATGCATGACGTGATTTAAATTTAATTCGATTTAAGTTCCTAGAATTACTCTACTATTTGAAAATATTTTCGTAGTTAAGATAAGTTGTTGATTTTTTATTTTGATCTTAAATAATTCCTTTTAATTTCCTAGAAGTTCTCTATTGTTTGAAAATATTTTAAGTTTCAAGATAAGTTGCTGCTTTTTATTTTAGTCTAAAATTGAATCCTAGAAGTTCTCATTATGGATTTAAAATGAGTTGTTGCTTTAAATTTAATTTTTTAAATACACATTTGTTAAGTTGAATTGAATCTAATTTTAAGTCCCCGAATGATAGCTCAAGTGGTAAGAGCTAGAGGACATGTATGTTGGGTGGGGAGGTCTAAAGATCAATCTCAGATGGGTGAAATTTATCTTTCCAATATACCAAAAATATCTCATTTTAAAAATTTATACTAAAAGAAAAAAGAAAAAACGTATCTTCAAAAGCAAGATATTCCAATTTGTAGAGATACACTATCTGCTCAACCTTAGTTAATTTTCAATATAAAGTTTAGATAATTATGTACGGAAATAATATATCTCACTTATTTCCATAGTCATAGTCATCATAAAGTTATGAAATTTTCGTCAAAAAAAAGTTATGAAATTTGAATTTCTTATGAGGCTTGAAACAATCATAATTGTTCTACATAAGCCAAATGAATTTTCAATAGGTTTTATAAAATTTAAGTGTTTGTTATAATAGATGATGATCATGATCAATTAAAAAACATGGCTTGTTATTGGCTCACATTTGATATAGATGTGAGGAAATTGAAATCCATTCTTTTATCTTGATTTTAACAAAATCTTTAATTTAAGACTTGGCAAGTGTTGCATAAATCAGCAACACTATACTATTGTGTGAAAATATATGTTAATATCTACTTTTTGAAGGAACATATGATACCTAAAATATGAATCAACATGTACATATTTATATTCATCAAAATGTATTGAGACTCACTTCTGTGTCATAATGAGAGTTTTTTTTAATAAAAGGGACTAAGTATAACAAAGATACACCAACAATGTTTTAATGATTGTGTAAAACTTCGTATAGTCATGGAGAACCACAAAAGGAGATCTTGCAGATTTTTCGCCACTCAGATCCTAAATGCACCTCAGTGGATTTTGACAAAAGCACGTTACAGGGGACGTCGTCTATTACATCATTATGAAGTTGAACGGGAGATGTGCCAAAACTTCGTATAGTCATGGAGAACAACAAAAGGAGATCTTGAAGTCATGTAAAAGGACACAAAAAACGCAGCACTGAGTAGGATAATAGGAGACGACTGTGAGAGTCCATAATTTGATATGATATCATTATATAGAGTTGATTAGGAGATAAAAAAATACCAAATATACACATTTGAGTAAAAAATATTAAAATTCAAATCAGGAACTTGTAATTCAAATTTAATAATAGAAAATAACATGAGGCAGAGTATACAAAGCAATATCACTATCTGTACGTGATGTTTGTGCATTTGCTGATGAATTAGGGACCTATATTGATTGAATCTGCGAAGTCATTGGGGGACATTAGTTTTGCATTTTATTAGAGTGGCGTTTTGGCAGAGCTCGATTTGTAGACTCAAGGCTGAAGTATATATCAAGTAGTTGAATTCTGTAATTATTCTGTAGACTTGGTCCTCTAGAATCTGTTTGCCACCTTGCTGTGTTTCCTACCTTTCCTCTTTCCAGTGACATTCAACGCTAAGAAATTCAGTGAACATTCCAGGTAGATAAAAAAAATCGATTTGAACAGTATAAACAATATTTATTAAATAGAATATTGACTTTACCTGTGCGGATGTAGTTCCAAACCATGATTTGGTAATCATCACCTGCAATTGAAAAAGCACTCAACTTGTTAATAGTTAACGAAAAAGATTCAAATCTAACTGGTCGATTGAATGGAAAATGGGGATGAATACCGAGAGTGAATCGTCGGAAGCCAAGAGAGGCTGAGAGTTGTGGAAATAAAATGATGGAGATAAATGATGAATTAGAGAGTCTTATATATGCTTTTTAAGAGAGATGAATGTATGATAAGAAAAAGGGTGTAGAATAAGAGGAAGGAAGGAAGAGTTGCCATGTAGGATTTTTTAGGAAATTAGTCAATCAGAAGGTGTCACGCAAGCGATGACTGGGCCTACTGAACAATGTAGATGAGTACTTAATGAATATTAACGCTACAAAAAAATATCAAATGAAAGAAAGATTGGTCACCAACAACACTAAACATTGATTGATGTAGTTAACAAACACATATCTCTTTCTACTATAGAAAAAAATCATATAAAAACCAAAGCATTCTAAAACTAAGTAATTGTGCTAAAACTTCAATAAGCAGCATGGTGCATATTTGATGCTACAACTAAGGGATTTCCCTTGAAAATGAAAAGATATAACTGGAATAAACAAATTGAGGGAGATTCAGTGAAAAATTGAAATTTGCCAAGCCACGTGCATTTATTTTTTTTCCACCCCTCCTCTCCTATACTAAACCCTATAAAAAGTGTTTAGTTGTTTAAGCTGCTCTCATGGAGCATAAAAATATAGAAAGATCTTAAATTTCAATATTTCATGGATTATTCAGTCCAAAACTTAGAAAGACATTCTTCCAAACATAAATACTTGCCAGCTGGATTAAGACATTGCTTTAGATTAAGGTTCGTGGAGAAGAAACATAGATTCATTAGCAATTGCTTTGGCTAACAGTTTTCCCACATCCAAGAGGGCCATAGAAATCTGGCTTGATGAGTTTAATTATTCAGTTACTGGTTCCCCTTGCCACATATGTTGATTTTGAGCCATTTATCCAAATTAAAGGGTTGCAGATTGGACACAGTAGCCTCTTACAGAATTTGCATCCCTTATTGCTCTTGTTGGTTCCCTGAAAAAATCAGAATTTGCATCCCTTATTTAGAATTTAAGTAAGTTATTCTAAAAATCACAAATCCAAAGTTAAGTTCTTGAAATATTCTAACAAAACACGAAGTGATAGGATGTCTACAATAGCAGGTAGCAAAGTCACAAAGAGCAACAGTTCAAGATTATAGAAATTTAGGACAAAACCCAGTATAGAAATCCTTGAACTAATTGAATAAATGTCCATCCTTTATAGCGTTCAAACTAAGTGATTATGATGTCCACACACAGCCGGTGGCAATATCATAGATAACAACACTTCAAGTTCAGATCCTACATAAGAACTGAAAGAGATTTTAAAATAGAGTCCGACTTTGAGGTACAACAATCTCTCTTTTATGTTTCAATATAAAAACTTTCATCAATATTTTAGGAAACCAAAGGAGTTGTTGTCAAAAGTAGTAGTTAATCTCTACTAATAACGGGTAAAATCATAGAAATCCATAGAAAAGATAAAGAAAGCAGAGAAACATAGAAAATATAGTAGGTACATCTTTACTCAGTACTGATACAGTTCTTCAATTAGTGAAAAGAGAAGTATAATGATTGCAAAACTTCATACGGAAATCATCCCCTGCTATAGCGGGAGAAACATGTCTCCCCCAATAAAAGACTCCCTACTCTCAGCTGGCTCCAATATCTCTGCACAAATCATTTCCTTTGTTTCATATAATCCATCAAGCATATCAAGAATCGTGACTTTTGTAAGAAGAAGCATCTTAGAGGATACCCTTGTCCTAGTATTAGGGATAACAAAATGAAGACATCATCTAATGTCACTCGGGTTCTAACTTCTAAGAAAAGGAAGTCATTGTGAGCAGAGTTTTAATAGGTGTATGGATTACAATGGGGTTCTAGACTACCAAGATAATGCAGTAATTAGTGATGAATTTGCCTCCTTCAGTGGACTTCATTGAGGGTTACAAACCTGTTAAGATACTTTAGTGAACATAACATCACACAGCATTTAAATTAGAACAATAGCATGAGCACACAAATGTTTTATTATAGAATATAGAATTACTGCATCAGACACTTAAATTGATAATATTTATGGTATATTTCATAATTAGCATGTGTGAGAATCCATTTCAGTATTCTAATGCAAAAGTTAAGGCTTGTGACAGAAGAGTCGGAAATAGTTCAGAAGACAATGCAAGAGTGTAGTATATAAAGCAGCTTAGAAACCTAAATATGATTTTTTTTGTATTCTGTACAGAGTAAGAAATTTGGATAGGTGCACTAACTTTCAATATCAATTTTCAAATTCAATGTGATTTCCTATCTATTGCTCAATCAGCACTAACTTTAATTATCACACTTAACACATCTCTAGAACATAACACTAAAAAGATAAGGAAGCAAAAAAATCAAAACCCAAATAAATAAAGATGAAAACTTCAGAAAAAGAAGAAGAAGAAAAGAGCATATTCATTAATACTTCTTCACATTATATAGTAGACAAAGTAGAGCATCATGAGTGGACATTCTGCATAATTGAGATGCCAATTATCATTTTAAAACACACATCACACATGATGGTCATGAGTTGCTTGTGCAGAATAACATCCAACTCAGTTGCTTTTAAGATAGTAAATATAAGACTGTTGTGAAGCTACTTAGGATTATGGTGCCAAGCTAAAAGAGGAAACATAAGCTAAATAAGATGTGAACCCAATTAATATAGTGCTGTGAAATTCAGGTGCTCAGGTGGCAATCCAATAATTTGCTTCTTTAAAAGAATGGTGGGGGGAGGCTATTGACTATTAAGTGGGGTGCAAAGGTTAGCAGCAGATATAAATTATAAACCTATCCTCCTGATATTTTTTCCTTGCTTCTTTGCTGCACAGAATTAAGTTTCAATTGTTACATATTCCAGAAAAACCATCCCTTGTTTAATTTTGTGTTAACCTATAAATCGTAATTACCTTAATTAGAGGAATGAGAATGGAGGTCTCTTAGGCCTGTTTGGATCATACTTTGCTTCTTTCCCGTGGGTAAAATAAAAATACCAATCTTTGCAACCTCTTCAAATAAGTCATCAACCTTGCTTCTTTGTCACCTAGTTGGGCATCGTGTCCTTTCAACCCCACCCAAACTACCATAATTTCTCTATGGTTGTATCATGCTATTAGATCTGCTCCAACTTCTTATTGTAACTCCTTGCAAACCTGCAGCACATAACCACATCAGAAGGCAGATAAATAAGTTTAACATGTCTATTAGCGGGAGAAACATGTCTCACCCAATAAAAGACTCCCTACTCTCAGCTTGCTCCAATATCTCTGCACAAATCATTTCCTTTGTTTCATATAATCCATCAAGCATATCAAGAATCGTGACCTTTGTAAGAAACATAACAGCCAAGACACTGATTAATAGAATCAAATATTCAAATCCCTGATTATGCAGACAGCATTTATGGTACTTGATTAAATCATAACCATTGATTTTCTTTAATCATGATCATCATAGACTTTTACTTACCAATCCATCCCAAATTGTAGTGAAGAGACAGTAAGACATTTAATTTATAAAAGAAACATAACAGTCAAATCACTGAGTAATAGAATCAGTTTTTGAAATTGCAAAAGGCGTATTTGGAAGCATTGTTATCATAATATGGAAGTTTCACACATTGAATGATTTTTGCCAATTGATTTACTGATATTGTTTAGACATATCGCCATGGTTGAAATAGCTACACTGTAATGTAGAAAATATCTTATGGCTCAAGATGATTTCACTTTGAATTATATTAACTTTTTTTTCAACCTTCAGTATTAGCCCAACATGTGTGTGAAAATTTGCAAGAAACGTGGACAGAGAAATGAGAAAAAAATAAAGAAATGAGAATTTATGTTGCCTTGTCACCTCTCCGTGGGTACTATAGCAAGTTCAACTGACAGCCAACAATTATGGGTCATAGGATAGGGGGATTTAGAAGAAAGCTCTAAAAAAAGGAGAAATACAGTTGATAGTGTTTTACACATTAATCATTACACTGAATAAAGGTGTTTCAATTAATTAATAACCCTTATTAACCTAATGTTTCTCATAATCAAGAACTCTCATTCGTCAAGAGCTGCTTCATAACAGCTTAAATTTAAACTCCTCCTAACTTTTAGCCAAATGAAATGCAGATTCATAGAATCACATAAATATTGTGAAATAGTTTGTTTTAGAGACAAACAGGTAAAGAAGATTTCACCTTATAAATGAGACCAAAGCTGCTCAACTGCTTTGTTTCACATTTGAAATCCATCCTCATTGTGTTGTACCTCATGGGTATGACATTTCTAGGAACATCAGAAACACAAAATATAGATGTTAGCCTATAAAAGCTCTAAAAAACTTTGAAACACGAAAACACTTGCAAATTTGGGGTTTTGGACTGCTAACTTCTGAGAGTAAGTAGAAGATGGAATACAAAGCGTAGAGTTGGAAGTGTTCACTCTCACCATTCTCCTTCTTGCATTTATTTTTCTTTCTCATCTCTGCTGAAAGTGAAGGAAGAGTTTCTCATCTCAATCAAAATCTCAATATAGGATATGCAGTAGAAGAATATGAAAAAGAAACAGAATCTGAAGCAGCTGTTTGAAGGAAAAAAATGTAGTATATGATAAAGAAATGTCTAATGTAAGCTTGAAGAAAATAAAATGAGGCATAATAAAGTGTGTAAGTTAGATTCTAAAGCAGGGAGAAACACACTTAAAGCAGAAACACTCTATCTCAATGATTTCCAGTGTTCCTTTCCCTTTCACCATAAGATGGCTATAATGTCAAAAACTAAATGAACCACTTATTTATTGCTGATTTTCAGCCTCATCTTCATTCTCCAAGTCTGAATAACATCCAATCTCAGTCCAAGCTATAATAATTGTATGGATTCATATTAGCAAGTCATATTCTATTTGTTGACCTCTAATTTGGCTTCCCATAAGTCCAGAATCCTGCAATGGCAAAGGGGAACACACACATGTATAAAGGAATGCTCACACCTCCTATCAGAGTACAATAGCAATAGCTTGTGTAAGCTTGGCTTCTAGTATAAATACACTAATTACTAACAGTTATAACCACCAATGATAATACAATAACTGTTTTCAGTTACTCTCTCTCTCTCTCTCCCCTCTCCCTTCTTCCAGTTTTCTTTGAAATTTAAAGGTAGCTTCCCCTAAAAAATTAAAATTTAAAGGAGTTTCTTTCAGCTGAAAGAATGAACTTGTCACTAAAATATAATGACTTAAAACATGATACAAAATAATAACACCTTCAAATAAGTGAGGCTCATGTATGAAAGATAATAAACCTCAAGAAAGAATACTGATTAAAATATTTGAGGTATTCAAAATATAATAGAAAAATATACCAACCTCAACAACATGACCTCTATCCATCACCACAATTCTGTATGAATCATTTGTATATGTTGTAAACTATAAGCAATACGTTGGGGCTCAGGAGTAAATTCAATCAGGAGTAAAATAATACTGCAAAGCCAAGGAAAAAAAAAAAGAAGGAACAAATCTCCCTGAAATAACAAAACAGATATGAAACAAAGTCTGAGGTTGTGAGGAATTTACTAACTAAGAGAATCAGGATTTGATATAAACATCAAAGCTCTTACCTTGATGGAGGATATAATGTAGAGCACCTGCCAGAATCTGATTTAGGGTTTCTACGAAACATCAGGTATTGTATCTGATGTAGATAATCGGCCTGCAAACCACAAATTTATCAAAATCAAAATACAGGCACTAAAACATACATCAATTAAGGCCTGAATACCTGCGGTGTCGCCGTCGTGGCGTTGAGAGGAAAGAAGCCGGGAGGGGCGATTTACACAGAGTCGAATTCATCAATTCTATGCCACCCATAAACATCTCAGTTACACAGATTCGAAACAGGAACCGAGAGGGGAAGATAGATGCGATTCAAGGGGAATTGGAAGGGGCCATGCGAGATTCGATTGAAGGGGAAGAGAGGGAGGGAGCGATGAGAGAAAAGGGAACCGAAAGGGGAAGAGAGATGCGATTAAAGAGGAATTTGAAGGGCTATGAAATGCGATTAATACAGATCGGAAGAGATGATCTTGAAGGTTGAAATGGCAGAGGATATAAACGCGAATGAAGGTTGAAACGACAGCATATGTAAACGCGAATGAAGGTTGAAACGGCAGAGATGTAAAACGCGTTTAGAATCAATGTGGTTAAGGAGAGATGAGTGAAGGATAAGGAGAAAGGTGTAGGATAAGAAGAATGAAGGATTGAGTGCCATGTAGGATTTTTCCTGATATTAACCAATCAGTAGATGCCAAGTAAGAGATGACTGTGCGGAGATCTTTTCCTAAATGTATATACTATGGATTGCATTATACCAAAATTTGAAATTCAAATGATATTATCAAATTTGAAATTCAAATTGAATACACCTTTAATTTAAATGCTATTATATATAGCTAATTAGAAAAAAAAATACACTTTATGGTTCATGGTGTTTCTATAAGTACTTTCATGTTCTTTCATATTCATAATATTTCTTTTTTTTTTGACATTTTTTTTTTTCTGAAATAGTTAGGTATCATTTTTTTCATTCTCCCTTTATAAGATAAGGGTTTTCACTTTCTTCCACTTTTGATTCACCATATTCTTCTTCCCTCCCTTACTTTTTTTTAACATTTTAGTGTTTCATTGAATTATAAAAGCAAAGTACAACACTACAAAAAAAGTGTTTTTTAGAGGCATTTATTTTGTTAAATTGTGGCATTTAATAAGTGCCACATGTGCTGTTACCGGCATTTACTTAGAGTGCCCCTATTCCAGATGCCACAACTTGTTTGTGGCATTTTTTGCTTAAATGCCGGTTTTACATGCCACAAATGGTATTGGCATCTTTTAAATGCCACAAATGCAACAACCATTATATAAGACTCAAACTTTTCTGGCAGCTAGTAAATGCCACAAAATTCAATGTTCAATTTCAATAATATTTTTCAATAATTGATTATACTTCCTTATTTTTTTCCATAGACAAATTCATGATTTGTGCTAGACCAGCACCAGTTCCGATACAATCTCATAGACACAACAAATAAGTTATTTCAAATTTAAACCAAAGTCAGCAAAACTACAGTTTCGATACAATCTCAGACACAGGATAGATTAAGTCAAACTTAAACCCGAGTCATCAAAATTAAGCACATATAATAGAAACGCAGACAACTGCAATATGTTCCTTTCAATAATCTCTCTCAGGAGAATTATTCTTATAAACATAAGAATGAACTATGTCTATGTCTATTCCTATGAAATAAAAAATAGTATTGAAAGCAACAAGGGGCCACCCATCAACTGTTGAGAAATCAAATCCCACATCAGACCCAAATGCCAATAGGTGCCTTCAAAGTTGCCAATCTCAATGCTACATCAACAAAAACCAAAATTGAAATCAAAACAGAGCAAAAGGGTGAGGAATAGCTGAAGTGAACAAAGGTGAAAACAAAAAAAGTGCTTATCCTTTAACTTCCACCACAAATAAGTGAAATAACAGATCATCATAAGGCAAGAACAGAAGCAATACCTTGGCTTTCTCTAGAGCTTCAGGAACCTTGTACGAATCTTAGTGGCTTAAAAGAGTCGGTTGTTAAAAAGATCAAAGCCTAATTATCACCATGAAAAATGACCATTGCAGATTCCACTGCAACTCTGTGCTAAGTTTTTTAAGATCACTACCGTGAAATGATTCTTATACCAATTAAACTATAACTGATAAAATGAAAGCCCAAATCTAATCTAGCCTCTGACTCTCAATTATAAAAACCTTCCATGAATTTTCTCAACTAGTCATTCCGTCTTGGCAAGCATGAACATGTGCTGTTTCTGATTAGTAACAGCTAGTTCATGGAAAACTCTATACTCTGTAAATCTCTCCATATGCAACTCTCTAATATAAAATGAAAGCCCTAATTGCAGTTCAGCTCAGCATATCAATTTCAACAAAAACAATCCAAATGAAGCCACTCATATCGCGAAAAAATGCGGCGATTTCTCCGCATTCAGAGGGTAAAAAGCATAATAAAAATCACATTAACAACAGCAACAACCTCAACCAAATAAAATGGTGGTGGGTATAAAAGGTACCTGTTTGCCCCCAGATGGACTGGGAGTGGATAAACGAAATTGATCGGAAAACCCAGTTTCATGCTGCTTCTTGTGCTTTCTACTACCTTGACAATAAGACCTTGAATCTGCATAACTTTCTTTCCGATTGGTTAAACTGTTTTCCTTCTTAAGCTTCCCAGAAACACCCAAAGCCTTGTTTTCCCTGCAAGCTCAGCATTTCAGCGTTTCCCTCAGCCATGCCAGCCGAGCAAATTGGTAATTATAATACATAAACATAGACATGCAGAACCAGACATTACCATGCTTCTTTTAAATTGCAATTTAAGAATATATTTAACACTCACAAATCACTCTATGCATCAAGATCGTGGATACAAAAAATGCTTAACCACTACTTAATCATAGAATGAGAAAACCTCCAGCAGATTCAAAATGAACACCTCAAAGAACAATTCGATCAAAATGCCTAACGAATAGGAAGATGGCCAAGAAGATTGAACATGAACTCGATCAGGTCGCCAAAGGAAAGAGAAATGAGTAATGGAAGGTATGCATACCAAGGGTCACGATTGAGAATGTCACAGATATCCATGTTCAATGCCTAATCCATACCGATGAGCATGTCGCTGGTGGGAAGCTTCCATGCGTGTGCGAACCAGAGTCGATTCCGTGAGCAATTCCATGTGTGACCAAGCTAATCATTCTCAAACTGGAATCAAGATTTTCTAATCATCTTAACATAACTCAGAAAATGAATTATGGTCAAGAAAACATCATATATAGTGATAAAGACGACTAAGAACTGAATTCGCCTAGTCCTCAACCGCGTCAAATCAATTAAAATTATGAACTGACCAAAATAATGATGGCTGCCAAAACACAAAATTGGCGAAACTAGAAGTTATATGATCTACACTAGGCATTAATAAGCGGAATGATGATGCAGTGGATTCAAACACAATGCAATGCAATGCAATGCAATGCAATACAATTCAAAGTGCATGCACAATACCAGTACAAGTAAAATTGTGCAAACTACCAGTACAGAGGCAAGGACCAAGGAGAATTACCTGAGTATACGTATGAGAACCAGAGTCGATTCCGTGAGCAATACCTTTATCCATTCTCCAACTACTGATGTTGATGCGGGTAGTATGGGATCACCGTCAAACCCAAACACCTCCAATCCCTAAATTCTCCGCGTTCAGCCCTACAATTCCTATCTCCGGCACCGCAATTTCCAATTCAGTGTACCTGCGAGTAAGAAACAAGATCGAATTAGAAGAAGAAGGGCAAGAAATGCAACCTCTCGAGCTTGATTGGGTGATTTGAACTCCGAATCGAACGAAACCAAATCCACTGACTACCTACCTTGTTGCGCCACCTGGACCCTGGTGGTAGCCGGAGTGGAATCCTGGAGGTGTCGGCCATGGAGCATCGTGGATCTAGGGTTTCTTCTCCGGTGAGTATCGTGAACCAGGAGAATTTGCTGGATCTGGAAGCAGAGGAAGGAGCATTGCAAGGCTGCAATGGAGATGGAGCGGTGGTCGCACTGGTGTGATGTGGTGATAGAGGGACGGCGGTGAAGGTTGCTCCACAACGACCGAGCATGACGGACGATCGGGGAGGACGACGATGGTTGTTGCGTTCGTGAATCGGAAGAAAGCGTGGAATTGTTTGGAGAGCGTTTGGGAGAAACGGTGTGAAACTATGAATCGCGTGAGAGTTTGGTTAAAAATCTGAAACTTTGTGAGTGAAAGTTAAAAAGAAATCGATGATTTTTCTTTTTTCTTTTTGGTTTAAAAATCTGAAATTGTGTGAGTGAAAAAAAATAAAAAATTATATATTAAAATTGAAAAAGGTTATTTGTGGCATTTGAGTTAAGTGCCACTTCAGAAAATTGCTGCCAAATAGCTCCTAATTAGCTAGGAATGTGTTTTTAAATTAGTGGCATTTAAGTTAAGTGCCACTTCAGAAAACTGCTGCCAAATAGCTACTAATTAGCTAGGAATGTGTAATTAAACTAGTGGCATTCTAATTAAATGCCAGAATAACATACGTTTATGGCACTTTTTGGTAAATGCCACAAATGTAGTGCCACTAAAAACCAGTTTTTTTGTAGTGCAACCCCTACAAGAAAAATATTTAGGGTTTTAGTGTTTCATCTTTAATCACTTTTGCATGTTCTTTGTGTCATCATATGGTTCGTCTTATCAATATATATTAGAAAAGAATAACTTCTAGCATGACGTGTCAGCCCCTAATTAATTCTTAGTGACGTGTCATTCTCACGTTATTTCTCATAAAAAAATTCCACATGTCATTCTCAGGTATTTTTAGAGTATTAATTAATTTTTATGGTATTTTTATTGAATTTTCAGATTTTTAATTAATTCTAGATTTTATGAGTTTTTATTGTGATTTGCTAGATTTTAGTAGTTTTTATCTATATTTGTTTCTCTATTTTAGATTAGTATCTACATATTTTTTTTTTAAGATTTTGTTTTGTTTTTATTGTTATTTGTTAGATTAGTTTATTATTAGTCTTATCTCATCTCATTGAGATTAGAAAAGAACAACTTCTAGCATGACGTGTCAGCACCAGATTAATTCTTAGTGACGTGTCATTCTCACGTTAATTCTCATAAAAAAAATTCCACGTGTCATTCTCAGGTATTTTTAGAGTATTAATTAATTTTTATGGTATTTTTATTGAATTTTCGGATTTTTAATTAATTCAGGATTTTATGAGTTTTTATTGTGATTTGCTAGATTTTGGTAGTTTTTATCTATATTTGTTTCTCTATTTTAGATTAGTATCTACATAAAAAAATATTTTTTTAAGATTTTGTTTTGTTTTTATTGTTATTTGTTAGATTAATTATTATTAGTCTTATCTCATTGAGATATAGTTTAGATTTGTTACTCTATTTTAGATTAGTATCTACTTAAATAGTTAAATAGAGATAGGTTTAGATAGATTTAGTTTCTTTTTATCTCTTTGTTAGATTAATAATAAACTAAATCTTAACAGATATTCAACAGAGTCCTTATATGTCTTTGGCTTCTCTGCATTTTTAGGACTTTCTTCTTCCCCATCTTCTCTATTCGTACAACTTGCTTTGTTCCCTTTTCATAGACAATATTTTGTTCTATTGCTGCTGCTTTATGCTACCTTTAATCCATGGAGACTACCTTCTTGATTGAATGATTGACTTTTACTTAATTTTTTCCTGGCCGACAAAGAGTAAACGTGTTTTGATTCAGGTTCGATGTGAGAATTTTTGAAATTGCTATGTTCGCACAGATCCTTCTCAAGGATGACCTTCAAGCTGTTTGTTTCAGAGACCGTGAATGAGGAATAAATTGATTGAAGAGGTAAGCTAACATAGAAATAGAAATCGTTTTGTGTTTTATGTTTTTGATATGTTATTTGAATTGTGATCATTGTTATTGCTCACCTTTCTTTTCTTGGATTTTCCTCCTCTATATTGTGGACTGCACTCTATAATTTAACAACTTTAGTGTTTGTTACTGTATACATATGCATGTAGTTTTGTTGTTTAATCAACAGTGATATAGTTCTCTGACATAGTGTCATCTAAAGTTGCATACTTCACTTTGTTATTCCTGACCCTATTTTATTAGTTATAGCATCGTATTGAATGTTGTTTTTAATAAAATATATACAAATTGAATAATTCTAAATAGTTTGTGTATATTTTTTTTAAAAAAATTGTATATTGGAAAACACAAAAAGCCGTTTGAATTAATTTTTTGAATAGGTAACTGGATTTAAATTTAAGGCATTTATAAAAAAAAATCACATGTTGACAAAAAATATGAAGAAAATCCAACAAGTTATCCAAGCACATGTTGACCTTTTTAAATTTTAGATTTGATTAGGATTTAAGTTGTTTATTTTTTGATTTTTTCTTGGGTATTTTATTTTATTTTGAGAGTTTATGCAAAACTTAAAGCTTTTGGCTTATTAACTTTTATGTTTTTCAAAATCTTTATATTAGTTAATGAAGTGTATGCTTACAAAACACTAAAATTGAGTGTCTGAATTTATGTTCTTTAAATATCTACATCTTTATTATGATTGTTCTTACATTCTTAGCATCTTAAATATTTTATAATTTAAAATATTAATCGATGTATCAAATACAATAAACAAATTTCCCGTGCAACGCGCGGGTAAAATACACTAGTTTAATTTATTTTATTCTATTCACATTTTAATATCTTATTTAAACATCTTTTTTTGTCTACGTGCTCTATTATGAAATCTTAATTTTTAACATATGCAAGGCAATGGAAGATTGAACAACTCACAAATGTACTTCAACATTAAGATTAATAGTGTCAGCAATATCACATACTAAAACTTTCTCTTCTTAATAGTATACATGTTTTTGGTTTATAAATTATTAACCTTTTTAATGTCTTTAATAGTTTTGGGCTCTATACCATTCGATTATTATTTTGTGTTTTTTTATTTTAGAGTTTCTTCTTCTTCAGTTTTGTATCCTGACTAATTGGTTAGATAAATTTGCTATATCATGGAAATTTTTTACATCTCAAGCGAATAAAATTTTAAAGACAATGTCGTGTGACACGTCCAAACAATTATGATTCATATTTTTTAGTTTCAGATCAATGTAATTTCATTAAGTTTTCATTGCAAAACTTCAAGTGCAAATTTATTAAGTTCAATGCAAAACTTCCAACAACCAAAGTTCAACAACTTCAAAATGTCTTTAAAAAACAACTTCAAAATGAAGTGCAAAAACCTTTAGGCATTCACCAACTTCCACCAAGGTTTTTACAAATCATATTCTTTCGCTTCATTTTTTTAGTTTTTATATTAACTTTCAAAATCAAACATGTCCTACGCAATATTATACATATTTTCTAATTTCCGCCTCCAACGATTTTCATTTTTATTAATTCTTTTTAAAGTTCAAAATATATATGAACGGTGCTAGCTATATAGACTAAAAAATGCATTCATGAAACCCACGATGTTGTTGGTCTTGGTTTTTCTAAATAATAAATATATTAATTTAATTCAAAATGTAGTGATGGAAGTATGTGAAAATCAAATTTTAAATATATTAATGATCTTTATAGAAATATTAAAACAAAATATATTTATTAAAAAAATACTAAATCTGATTAAAAAAATACCCTATTTACTTGGAAAGATTAAAAAAATACTAAATCTGATTTAAAACAAATTCTATATTTATTAAAAAAAATATAAAAACAATATTTATACGAAATAAATAATTAGTTATTACACCTAATTCAAAAATAATATTAATACTAGGTTTTTGTTTCAACCAATGTATAAATACGAATTTGAAGAATAGAAATAATTAAATAAAAAATAAAATGATTCTAAAAAATATGTACAAACATCAAATAATTCAGGATCCCGCTAGAATAAAAATGTAATCTCTAAATTTTTATTCAACATATTGAAATTTAAATTTGAAAAAACTATTAGTGATGCTATAAATGTATCAACACTTACTAGGCAGTTTAATATCGAGGAAACATAATGATTTTTATTTTCTTTTAAGAGCAAAATATTAACCAGCTATTTATGTCTTATTTTGTATATATTTGATATTCTTAACCTTATAAATATTAATACAATTTTTTTTGAAAAAAATATTAATACCTTAAAAAATATTAATAACAAAATATCAATCATAACTTAAAAAATTCCATATTTTTTTTTTGAAAAGAAGTATAAAATAAAAATATGTTTTTGTAACTATTAACCATTTTCGAAAAAAAAATTAACTATTATGGATGCCTCAGGGTGTGTGTGACAAACTGGATGCTACTATCAGAAATTTTATTTGGAAAAATAGGGATGGTCGTGGTATTCACTTGGTTGGGTGGGATCGTATTGCTCTCCCAAAGAGACTTGGTGGCTTAGGTTTGAGAAAAGCTAGAGACCATAATGTGGCTTTATTGGGTAAGCATGTGTGGGAGATCCTGGTGGACTCTAATAAACCCTGGGTGCAACTTATGAAAGCTCGTTATTTTCCAAATTGTTCCTTTCTGCTTGCAACTGAGAACCAAGGATCGTCGGTTTGGAGGGGTTTCTTGAAGGCTAGAGAGGTGTTGCGTCCTGGCTTTGAGTTTAAGATTGGTAATGGCTTGTCATCTTTCTGGCATACACCCTGGTGCACTCCTCAGCCGCTGTGTCAGCTTGTGGACTTTGTACATTTTTATGATGTAGAGCTGCAATTAAAGGATATTTGGGATGGTGAGCACTGGCGGTTGGAACGGTTATGGACGGCATTGCCTGCTAACTTGGTTGCTATTATTAATGAGGTTGCTGGTAGAATCAATCCTGGAGTTGCAGATAGTGTTCGTTGGTCTGGGCACATCACAGGAGAGTATTCCACGGCTTCTGGCTATAATTGGATTATTAGCCAGCGTATACTTGCAGCTCCTGGTGACAACTCTCTGAATTGGACCTGGATTTGGCGTTTAAAAACACCTTTGAAGTGCTCTTTGCTTGTCTGGCTAGCGGTGCAGAATGCCCTTCCAACAAATGCATGTCGCTTCCAGAGGGGTATGGCTGCGTCTGATAGGTGCACCTGGTGCAATGCCGGTGAAGAAACGGTTCTCCATTGCCTTCGGGATTGTGACCAAGCTTCGCGGGTCTGGCGGCGCATGGGTTTTACAACGACAGGACCTTCGTTTGGCACTCCAGATTGCAGCGCTTGGCTTCGAGACATGCTGGTTTCCAACCCTATTGCAGCAGCAACTTTGTGGTGGATTTGGAGGGCTAGGTGCTCGTTTTGCATGGAGCACACGCAGCTGAACATTCATCTTCTTGCTTCCAATATTACGGCCATGGCTTCTGATTTGAGCTACTGTTTCGGGGAGCCTGGTACGGTGGGTCTCGCGGCTCCTCCAAGGCTGGTTTCATGGCTTCCTCGGGATGAGCATAGCATGGTCATTAATGTGGATGGTAGTGTGATGGATAACCCCAAGAGAGGTGGGTATGGTGGCTGTCTTCGCAGCGGCTTGGGACAATGGTTTGGAGGCTTTTTTGGTTTTTGGGATGACCCAAATATTCTACACCAAGAGTTGCTTGCAATCTATTATGGTTTGAATCTAGCTTGGGACTATGGCGCTCGTAAGGTGGAATGTCAATCGGATTCCCTTGATGCTGTGAATCTTGTGTTGTCAAACCCTTCGCAGAGACACATGTATGCTTCCCTCATATGGGATATTAAGGACCTCTTAGCTCGTGCGTGGGATGTGCAACTTTACCATACTCTCCGGGAGGGGAACGCTTGTGCTGATTTCCTAGCAAAACATGGGGCGCAACAGAATAATAAGCTCGTGATTATTCAACAACCGCCAGAAGGGATGAGCTTTCTCTTGCTAGCTGATGTTATGGGTGTCTCCTATGTGAGACCTTAGTTTTCTTTTTATTTAACGACAAGTACCAAAAAAAATCAAAATAAGGTTCAACAACTTCAAACAATTTTTTTTTAGAGAATTCAAACAAAAAATAATCAATACTTATTTGGAAATTTAATGCTATACATAAAAAGAGAATTATTCTTCCTCTATCCCATATCATGTGTCACCACCATGTTGATTTAGTTTCTCTCTATTAAAAAATGACTTCATCTACAGATTTTTCCTATACATAATAAAATTTCAATTTTAAATATATTAATGGAAATATTAAATTCATTGTGTATGATTTATTTGTCTCATTAAAATTTCAATTATAATTATTATTATTATTAATCATTATTAGTATTATTACTTCAAACAATTATTATTATTATCATGTTTAAAATTCAAAATTATGTACCTTATAATTTGGATGGCATATTCTACGGTGAAGGGCGGTAGTACGGCACGGTAGTGGTGATAGTGATAAACGTAAATATCTTATATAAAATAATCATCCAAAAGATTTTTCGAGATTAACATTAGTATCTTATTTTCTAGGAAATATTAATATATAAAATCCATAAAAAATCAACTTTAAATATTTTTTTTAACAAGTGATTGTTTGAATCTTTAGGTCGAGAGTTCAATTTCGAGGAGTCGCTGTCTTAGGTAGACCTTTGACCTTCATCACACCCGGGCAGGAATTGCGAGAATAATTTAAAAAAAAATTAACAAACATTTATATATTTGTGCAATGAATAATTATAAAAAGATTTTTTTTTAAACGAACAAACAAAAAAATTATAAAAAATTACAAACATAAATTTAAGATATTATATAATAACGGTCACCCGTGCCTTGCACGGGTTATTCAACTAGTTTTATACTATAGTGTTCTAAAACCAGACCGGTCTGTCGGTTCAATCAGTTGGACCGGAAAATTGACCCATGATCGGTTCAATTGTCATTTCATATCATTTATGTAAATGAATCGACATCACACCATCAACCCAATCAATGTACTCGATCAAACTTAGGGTAGACCGATCAAACTTGCGCTTTGACAAACACGAGAAATGGATCCCAAGTTATCAAACACGGGTCAACCTTAGTTTGAAATTATTAAATTTCATGTGGTATGTGATTGCTAGGAGAAGAAGGTCGGGCTTTAGAACCTAGTAGGAAAAAAAAGCTAAAACATTTAGGGTTTAGATCATATTGTTGGAAACCTTTCACATTGTTGGAAACCTTTCACAGTTTCACAAGTTAGGATCAACATAAGATGAAATTAATAGGATAAAATGTATGGTAGTGTGTAAGAATATGAAAAAATAAACTTTTATCTTATCTTATAGTAGTTTATTTTATTTTAAGTCATTTGGAATTTTTTTTAAATTGATTTGAATCATTGTTTCCTTATTTCATTAAGACAAGGAGTCTATCCATTACTGTAAATATGAGTGAGTATTCAACTAGTCATTCACTATGTAAACTCTAACACAATTTGGTTTCCTCTTCTCCCGTCCTCCTATTTTCTTTACATTATTTCTCTTTACATTGTATCAAGAGCATGTTCGAACACTATTTTGTTGTTGGGTTTCTCAAAATTTGAAACTTCATTATGTTTTTTATTTATTCACTAGAAGCAATCAGTAGAAGCAACCACCATTGAACGTAACCCTACGCGTTGCAACTTGCCACCACGCGTCGTCGTTCCAAGCCAGTGAGACTTAGAAAAAAAGAGCATAAGTCTAACAATAGATGATGTTTTGCTTTAGTACACCTTGACAAAAGAGTATAAGTATAATAATTGATGATGTTCCACTTGAGTATTGGCCTAGGCAAAGCAAGTTGGGTCGCCAACAACTGTTGTCCTCTTTTCGCGTTAATCACACGTGTCATCTCCTTCTCCCTTCCTCCAGCGACACGAGGCTGCATCTTTTCTCTAACAACCACCTCACGGAGATCGTACCCCAAAGGTTTTTGACGAGGACAAGCTCTCATACCTCTCCCTCTGTTATATTTTCTTCTTCTCTTTGGCAATGACAATGCTATCTCTTATTTTCTCTGCTCCTCTGTGACAATGGCAATGGCAATACCAATGGTGGTACACTCTCAGTAGTTTCCTTTGTTCTAAAGGGTTTATTTGCAACAATCTGAAAGCTAAATTAGTTTGGCCTAACTTGAGGGAAAGTGTTAGAATATTAAAAATATATCTTATAATATATTTATCATATCTTAAAGTCTTTTATCTTATTTAAGGTAATTTAGATTATTTTCTAGACGATTTTGTTTTCATATTTTATTAGGATTATAGATATATTTATTACTATGATATGAATGAGTATTTAATGTTTTAATCAACTAATAATCATTCATAATGTGAACCCTAGCACACTTCTGGTTTTGTTCTCTTTTATCTTCTTCCAGAAAATTTTACATTACCTAAACAGAGATTATGAGACTTCACATTTATGTCCATGTCACTAGATGGTGTCATGTGAGACATGTGTAGAGATTAAAATACAACATTCAAAACTTAACACCACATCCTTGGCTCCTATAACTTTAATCATGGAAATGGATTCTAAAACAACCCATGATCTAATCACAATTAAATATCCTAATGCTCATCTTTGCGCGGACCTAGTGAAGGATATCAAATACCTAGCTTCTCTGAACTGTAATGTTTCCTTCAAGTGATTTTTAGAGAAGTTAATCGCTGCGCCGACCACTTGGCTCGTCGGGGGCATACTTCTTAGGAAGAAGAATTTGATTCTGCTCATGTTCCTCATTCTCTTCTCCCTCTTCTAAGAGATAATAATGTAATTGGGGTTGCTTTTCCCCGGATTGTCCAATATTAGTTCCGTCCTTGTTGTTTGGGCTTTGCCCCTATTTATAATAATAATAAAAAAACTTATCATCGAAACTCACTACATAGCATCCTATGCCACTAATCAGGACATTTTTAAGTAGACCAAAAAGAAAAGGAAGAATGAGAACGCAAAATGAGTATGCGATATAATGACGAGGCCAACTCCATCCTCAAAATCAAAATTAGGCCAGAGTGATTCAGAGTGAAATCTGCCATGCCACAGGCGGCTGATTGCGTGCAACATAACACTCTGTGCTTCAAATCAATGGCTCCACCAGGAAAGAAAAGCTTTAGTGCATATCTAAATTAAATTTTGTTGACTCATCATCATCCACACTCCGCACATATCAGGTCGATCAACATTCATCATGAAGTAGGGCACACCATCATCACTTATTTCCTGCGGACCCCAACCTTAGCCTAAACGAGAATGTCATCAATAAGAAGGATTTCTCATTGGCAAGGGACCATTAATCAATTGATTATAAGATATTAGTACTAGAAGTTACAAATACACAATCTCTCATTATAAATACATGACATCTATTTAGAGATTGTAGCTAGGCAGCGCTCAATCTACGGGACAAATAAAAAAAAAACCCATAGAATTCCATTCATTTCACTACTACAGAAAAGACTTTTCGTCACGGTTAAAACCGCTCATTCGTCACGGTTTAACCGTGACAATAGAAGGCGTGACAATTGCTCAATTGTCACGGTTAAAGGCGGAACCGTGACAATTCATATGGCTGTTATCACGGTTTGCAAAACGTAACCGTGGCAATAGAGGCAACATATTGTCACGGTTACCTATTTAACCGTGACAATAGAGGCCACATATTGTCACGGTTACCTATTTAACCGTGACAATTGATTAGCCTGTTATCACGGTTTGTAAAGAGTAACCGTGACAATAGGTTCCCTCTATTGCCACGGTTGAGTAAGTAACCGTGGCAATAGGTGACCTCTATTGCCACGGTTGTAACCGTGACAATAGGTCATACACCTGGTCTGTGAAATTGCTACAGAATTTTTGATTTTTTTTTTACCTGGTGTGTGCATAAATTTTAGTACGTTTATATTGAAAAATAAATTGCATAAAATCACCAACATTCACATATTCTAGCCAAATTACTCAAATATTCCAACCTTGAATAAGAAAACAATACATTTACACTAATTTGTCCAAAACAATACTAATTGTTGTTGAGAACATACTCTCACAAGAAATTAAACCAAATAGCCAACACTAGCCAGTACAGTACATTGCTTGAACCAAATACTCTAAAATAACATGCAGTGCAGTTCCATACCATAAGTAGCCCATACTCTCACAAAGAATTAAACCAAATAGCTCACACTAGGCAAAATTCTTTAACACATAAGTAGCCCACTCTTCTTTAATTTCATTTAGTTGATCCTCATCGTAGAAGCCAAATTGACAATCAGAGAAGTACTGCAAAATGATGGTAAAAGTAACAAAATTTAGAGTCACACTTAAAAGTAGGAAAAATTAAGAATTTAGTCAAAGTTCCATACCGCTTGTGGAATTGTAGATTTTTTGTGCGCAATTATCTCCTTTAGAAAGCTTAGTACATAGTACCCGCAATCTATATAATTTGTTTGGGCAGGGCACTATAAAAAACAAATATAATATATATCAGTGATTTGGTAGCTAGATCTAATTGTTTTCAGCTATGTAAATATGTATACCTTTATAGTATTCCATTTGGCTTTGGACCATGTAATCCTCTTGTCATTGCAATTAGCACGGTAGATCATCATTGCACTAACAAATTGAATGAAAAACTCATGATATAATTGCAGAGAAAACAAACAGCTAAAACTAAGCCAATTTAATCTAAAGGGTGATCAAAATATAATTGCAGAGAAAACAAACAGCTAAAACTAAGCCAATTTAAACCCACCACCTAATACCCAAAACCTCCAAATTAAATTTAACCACACCATCAGCACTTAATTTTCCTGAGATAGTATGAGGGGCAGTTAAAATCATGTAGCCATGTTTATTAGTCTTTTTCTGCATTAAGTCCTTTAAATCATGTGAACTAAATGTCTAAAAACCAAGATAAAATACTTATCAATTATCATGCTAAATGGAAGCATCAAGAACGAAATCAAATTAGGTCACAATAAGATGCTAGAGAACAAAAATCAAAAGAGAAAGCATGCGAACTGAACTGATTCCTGAGATCCTAACAAACTCATATTAGAGGAAATTCTAATTAAATAAAAACACAAATCAAAGAAGGGATGCATGCTTCTCACTCTTTAACTCTCTCTCAAGTTCATCTCCACAAACCAAAAGACTAGAACCACATGCATCATTGATTTCTCAGTGAATCTGCCCTTTTCTACAAAACTGAGATATATAATATATGATGAAAACTGGAACAGTTTTTGTCCATTCAGGTGCTCAAATATAAAGCTTCAAATAGCAACCTTAGTTGCAATTCCAATCTCGGAATAAAGGAGTTGAGACTTAGGAGTTTTTTTTTGCACAAACAGATTAAGCACTAGCAACACTTTGAATAATGGAATACAGATGCTGACACTATTCTACTTATCAACCAAAACAAAATCTACAGTACTTGCCTGTGTAGCAAAGAGGCGGTATGAGGGATGGAGAAGAAAATCAACAAATTCACTCAACTAGAAGAGACATAACTGTACAATCATACTGTAAGCACAGCCGAAAAATAAAAACTCATACTTTCAGTAAAATTATTTATCTTCTGAACCAAGAACTTGTTCCTTGAGCTCCTGTACTTTAGCACCTAGCTCATCTCTGTTTTTCTTGAAAAGCAGATAACGGGTAGTTACAAGCAACTATTTTTAATCCTCCCAATTCAATACTATATAGATCCTAGATATACAACTCCCTGATTGAAATAAAGATCAAATTTTAAACACTAACTAAATAAGCCCAGGATTTGAAATAACTTGGAATGATTTTAGATATTACAATTGAATGTTTCTTCCCCCTTGATCTCTAACCCAATTTCTTTTCTGTGATTTTGCAGTTGGAACAATCAATTTTATCTTTCAGTCTTAAAAGGGCACAATTCAAATGATACTCACCAAAATAAGATATATATTAATGTGAGAGTACTAGGTGTACTCCCAGGACCAATACACCAACATCTGTACAAAGATTTTTTTAGAAAGCTGAATATATTAACAATAGAAGAAATATACAAACGAAGCAGAAGGCAAGAAAGTTCCGGCTACCAACTAACAAGAAAACAAAGAACAATAAAAGAAACTAGGCTACTTGAAAAGAAACTAAGGCTACCACAACACAAAAGAGCAGAGAGCTGAAAAGAAAGACAGGAGTTAGAGCAAGCTTCCAGCAACAGGCAAGAACACCAAAATAACATCAAGTTCCCTCTAGATTCACAACCGCCAGTCACTTGAGCTGAGAATAATCACCAAAAGCACAGGGAGAAGCCTCCACTAAATGAAACAGAAGCACGAAATGCCAGGGAGCAAAAACAGAAACAGTGCAGATCCGTAAAATAGCAGAACACATCAGCCAGGGTCCAAAAACAGAACACATCTGTACAAAGATAAAAGAAAGAAACAGAAGGAGACAAACTAGGTAAAAATTCTGTTTGATGAAAAGCACAATCTCATAGCAATATGGTCACATTGTCTGGCCAAATCACTTCCAAACCCGTACCAATTTGAGCAGGGCACAGCAGCAAAAAACTTTCTCAATCACACAAAAGTCTGCAACTACCAGTACGAGAACAACAACAACAACAACAAGATCACACAGATTTCAAACAGTCCCAGATTTTTGGCCACATGAGGGACAGTTTAAAAGAAGCCCCAAATAACTAGAGGTAATGCAGGACCAAGAAAAACCCTAAGTGAAACTTAGTTACAGATGAACTATTTGAGTTGGTTTACGGGGGAAGCAGAGATGAATATTACAGCAGCAAGCACTAATTAGGGAGTAGCAGAGATGAATATTAGAGAGAAAGGTACCTGGGCTTTGCAATGGTGCTCGAGAAAGAGAAGTGCGCGTGACAGAGAACGGCGCGAACGGCGAACGGCGTGACGGAGAACGGCGAACGGCGAATGAGAGGGAGCAGGAGAGAGAGACCGATTGAGAAGGCACATATTGGAGAGAGACCGATTGAGAGCGCGCGAGAAGAGGTTAGGGTGCAGTGGTAGGGTTTTTCTCAGGAAAAATTGGAGGGGAGGGAAAAATAAGAGCCAGATTTTGTCTGTGTTTAAAAAAAACTTCTGTTGTCACGGTTCCAAAAAAATAATAATAAAATATTATTTCCTTTTGTCACGGTTCCGTTTATAACCGTGATAATTGACCTTTTGTCACGGTTCCGCCTACAACCGTGACAATTGGGGCGTGGCAAAAGGTCAAATCTGTAGTAGTGTTTGCTTTCAATAATACATATTTTCATTTCCATTTTTGCTAAAAATGAAAGGAAATAAATATAGACAGTACACTCCATATATACATATACATGAAGTAGTACATGTCTAGAAACACCAACAATACCATAATTAAGGCCATGATAAAATCAAACAAACAAAATTAAAGCAAGACAAATCCTCCGATCCTTACAAAACAAAACAGAGACTGGTGATCTGATCATCGTCAATGAGCAGTACCCGGGGTTTCCTTTTCCTTGTCTTCAGTTGGCTTTGAGTGATAACCAGGAAGTTTTTCCTTGATCTTGTCAAGAAGACCCTTCTTATTCTCCTTGGCTTCTCCTTCAGCTTCAGTAGCAGTTTCAGTTTCATGCCCTGCCCCTGATGATGATGATGATAGGGGTACCTGATCACCCTGTTGATCTGTCTTCTTGTGCTGACCTGGCAGCTTCTCCTTAATTTTGTCAAGGAAGCCTTTCTTTTCCTCCGTCGACTCAGCCTCATGGTGTGTTACTGCTACAGCTGGATGATGAACCTCCACTTTCTCAACAGGAACCGAGGTGTCCACGTCGTCATGCTTCTTCTCACCTCCGATCTTTTCCTGAATCTTCTCCTTCAATCCCTTATTTTCCTTTTTCTTCTTTTTTTCTCCATCTTCTCCAACCTCCTCCTCCTCTTCATCAATGGACTGTAAACATCGTTCAATGCATTTTTTAATCAAATACGTACAATCGATTAAGTTATAAGTACTGATCAGACCATCAGTTAATTAAAAACAGAGTAGCGTGTGTAGAAAAGAAGAAACTTACAGAGCTGGAACTACTGTTGGATTGGTGAAATTTGCCCAACAGGCTGTGGTTCTTCTTCTCCTCCTCATTGGAAACCTTGACGTTGTCAAACTCAGTGAGGATCACCTCCTCCTCCTCCTTCCCCTGAGGTTTTTGATGATCTTGTTCCTTTTTCTTTCCGAGAAAATCAAAAACCCCACGGTCATTGATCTCAATCTCATCGGTGGTGGGGGTGTCGACGACGTTCTTGTTCTCCTCAGCCATGATCAATCACAAATAATTAAACTAGAAGAAGATGGGATGACAAGTAGTAACATATGAATGAGTGTGTGTGTGAGAGGTTATGATGAATGATGATGATTGTTTAATTTGGCATGCAAAGATAGGAGGGAGAGAGATTTATTTATATATATTGGCAAGCAACAATGATATATACACCCCTCATTTTTTAAACACTTCATTTCCACCTATTTTTGTTTCTATCTCTCTCCTCTTATCATCTATCACATCTCATATTTTCTCTCTCCTACTTTTTCTTTTCTTTCTATCTCTCTCCTCATTCCACCTCTTCCACCTCTATAAGAGGTGTGTAAATAACATTTTCCATTGGCAAGGCATGGCATGTCGACGCAAATCTAAAGCGATTAATTAATTATTAATTAATTAAGAAAATAAAAACGTATCCAATGACATTAGGACTAGTGTTTGTAACCGACAAAGTGCGAGAGAGGCGAGGAATCTGTACATAGATGTAGGATGGATTCATTCATTCAAAAACAAAAGTAATGGAATCAAATGAATGAATGAATAGTGATGGACGCAACACAAGCAACGCTAGCGTGTAATGTGGGCCCATAATTGTCGACCTCGATCAGTTGAATTTGTAAGGTCGGTGGTCTGTGGGGTACGTGGCACATGCACACTGGCCAAGGCGGGCGTTTCTATACCTTTGTCATTTGCTGCACGATACTCCACTCCACTTTAAATCACATTTCCAACACAAATCCTTTGCCTTTTCTTATGAATATATATTTAGTTATTTACACACTTAGGGTCTGTTTGGTTCGGAAAGAAAAGGGGAAGGAAAGAAAAGAAACGAAAGAAAAGGAAAAGGAAAGAAAGAGAAAGGAAAGTGAGATGATTTTTAGGTTGTTTGGTTGAAAAGAAAGGGAAAGAAACAATGAGTGGAAAGAAAAGTGTGTATATATAAAATGATATAAACATCCTCAACTCTTTTATATTATAATCATTATTAAAAAACTAATGTGAAAAATTATCTATTTTAAAATACTATTTTATTGTTCCATGCATTAATTTTTATTATTATTATAATTTATACCCATATAAGAAATAAAATTTTCTTAACTTTACGTAGAAAGTTTCAGAAATTTAAATACTTTACGCCAATTACAAATTAAATTAAAAACAGTTGTAATAATAAGTAAGAAAAATGGTTATTTAGTCTTTTCAAATTGAAGCACTAGTAAGCTGCAGTTTTTTCTCCAGTAATGATATATACACACCTCATTTTTAAAACACTTCATTTCCACTTCTTTTTGTTTCTATCTCTCTCCTCTTACCACCTCTCACATCTCATACTTTCTTTCTCTTACTTTTTTCTTTCTTCATATCTCTCTCCTCATTCCACCTCTTCCACCTCAAAGAGAGGTGTGTAAGTAACATTATTCGTTTTCTCTCCAATTTGGAAGGAAAGCTTTTTTGTTGTGGGTCCCGCAAAAATCAGTCTTTCCATCCATAACAATGCAAGCAAACAGAGGTGCACAATTTTCGATAATGTTTTCCTTCCCTCACCCTTCTTTCCTCTATCCATCCACCGTTCCAAACAAAGCCTTAATAAACCAACAATGACTTATACACGCCTCATTTTTTAAACACTTTATTTCCACATATTTTTATTTCTATCTCTCTTCTCTTATTATTTATTATATCTCATACTTTCTCTCTCTTACTTTTTCTTTTCTTTATATCTCTCCTCATTTCACATCTTCCACCTCAAAAAGAATTGTGTAAGTTTTTTTTTGATAAGCCAATGATAGTTGTTAATTGTTAGTAAATTAGTTCTTTCACCAGAATTTGAACTCTGACCATTCACCTTGCAATAAGTAACATTATTGCTTAATAAACACTAATTTTTGCTTTTATCTCTTTCTTTTTTATCACGTTTATCAAAGTTCCATTTTTTCCCCTAGCTTATCTAAAAAAAAATCAAAGTTCCATTTTTCACATACTTTTTTTTTCTTTCATTTCATTTTCACTTACTTTTTTTTTATATTTTTCTTTTCTTATTATATATCTAATTCTTTCTTCTCTTCCTATCTCACTTTAAAAGTGGAGGTGAAATAAATATCAAACATAAAATTATTTAAGTTTAGGGGCGCACTGTTAGATTTCATACAATTCCAATTTTCAACTAACTTCTCAACAGCTCAATCTGGTGTGAACAGGTAAAATGTGACATTTGATGTCTAGATATGATTCACATAAACCAAACACTTGAAGAGGTGTTCATTAAGCAAAAAAATAAGGATGCGGTGGTTGCTTACAAAGCTATGTTTGAACCGGTACTTAACCGTTTCTTTCTTTCTTCTTTAATGTATTATATTCAGAGACAATCGAGAGCTTTGCAGTGAATTTCAATGGAAGCAATCAAATTTCTTATTTTAGATTGAGTTGTGAAAACTTTGAATTTAATTTTGATGCAATGTCATGCTAAAAATTCTTCACACTAACATTTTTTTAGTACATCGGAAATATATATTGCACCTGCTAATGATTGATCATTGAGCCTCTCTCACCCAACCTACATGTCCCCTGACTCTTGCAACTTGAGCTATCATTCGAAAACTTTACACTAACATTTAATTTAATGCCACACACTCAAAAGCAGTTAGATTTATTTATTTTTTATTTTAATTAAAATAAAAGTTTATTTTCTCATGTGGAGACCAACCATCACATTTTATGTAAAGAAGTTCTACACTTATAATGCATGCAATTTAAATCAAAACATGAATAGACAAGTTAATTTTCGGAAATACAAAATATGGTAAAGGGATGTGTTGGTGTCCCCGAATGATAGTTCAAGTGGTAAAAGCTAGATGACATATATGTTCGGGGTGGAGAGGGGGCAATTTATCTTTCCGATGTAAAAAAAAAAACTGTGTTGGGTTATTCTTAATAATAAGGTATTTTATAGGAAAAAATTATTAGGATGTGTTAGCAATATAATAATTTTAGGATGTGCAAATCAATAGAACCGAAGGCATCCTATGATTATTGTTGTGTTGTTTTGGACCAGCTATATTTTTTGTCAAATTTTGTTTTGGACCAGCTTTTTTTAACGGCTTACTTGTATGCTTGTAGACTCCTTTTATAGGCCTGCTTATTTAATGGGCCACTTTTGAGAAAAAAAAGGAAAGAATTATATTTGTGTTAGCCACATTTCTAACATTCATAGCTGGAGCAAACATAACCAAAATGGAGGTTCAACTGGACTAACAAGAATGGTAATCAAGCAGCCCACTGTGTAGCAGTGATGAGTCATCAAGGAAGCCTCCCAGCCAACTGGACATGGAGCCAACCCCAGCAGCTTACTCGAGCCCTGTTCAAAGACAGATCTGGTGCCACTGCTGCTGAACATAACCAAGCAAGTGCTAGTGCCTCCCTTCACCCCCACCAAACTCCAAATGGCCATCACGCATCAAGAGAACAAGGTCACCCAACCAAACATGCTATCATGATTGGCTCAATTCTCTGTCCTCTTCCTAGAGAACCCCCTACAGGAATTGGTTGAGGCTCCCTAGCAACTTCGACTAGGAGACAATATTTCTAAAGTTGCTTGATTCTTTCAATATATTCCCCAATGTCTTCTAGTCTTTTACGTTTAGTTTTCCTTTCCACTCAGCAATTATTGTTGTTTTTACTGTTATTGTGTAGTGTCACCATCCAGCTGGTGCTTCTTAATGTCTTACCTTGTGCCATGCCGTCTTGGTTTCCTGTTGGGCTTTAAGCTTAGTTCTATCAATATAATTCATAAGAGTAATGATATATACACACCTCCTTATTTATACACTTTATTTTCACCTATTTTTATTTCTATCTCTCTCCTCTTATTATCTATCACATCTTATATTTTCTCTCTCTTACTTTTTCTTTTCTTCCTATCTCTCTCCTCCTCCACCTCTTTCCACCTCAATTTAGAGGTGTGGACAAATAATTATTGTAATCCATAACTTTTAGACCCAAAAAACTACTTTTTTTAAACGATTAAATACTAAATTAATAATGTTGATGTTATGAATATTTGGATGTCCATCAGAGTTAGGAGTCTATGAGTCAGGCCCACATGTATACTTGTTCAACACTCTAAACCTAATAGTATAAATACAAGGGAGTCTGCACCTAGCAGAGCATCCCCATCACACTATTTCTCTATCTCTTGTTCCTCTCTTCTTCTCTCTTATTTACGTGCTTACTCTTTATTCACAACACGTTATCAACACGATTGTCTCTCCATAATTCTTAAATGAAAAAGTGAAAGAGTAAGTACCACTTCCAGAGTAAGTACCACATCCATGTGGAAGGTTATGATTTTAATTTTTCTTTTCTTTTCTTCTTCCTCCTTCTCCTTCTCCTTCTCCTTCGAATCATTTATCTATGAGTCCAGAAGTACCATAGTAATAAGCATTAATCTTGAAGATTCATAGCCTTACAGTCAAGAAGCACTGTAATTGAATTATTTTACATGAATCAGGAAGATTCATAGCCTAGCACTGTTATTGAATTATTTTGCATGAATGAGGAAGATTCATAGCCTTACAATCCAGAAGCACTGGAATTGAATTATTCTAAAAGAATCATGAAGATTCATAGCCTACAATCCAGAAGCATTGTAGTTGAATTATTTTTAATGAATCATGAAAATTCATAACCTACGAGTCTGGAAGTACCGTAGTTGATTATCTAAAATATGAATCCTGAAGATTCATTGAAAAAAATATATGAATCCTGAAGATTCATAACCTACGATGAATCCTGAAGATTCATTGGAAAAATATATGTTTCCTGAAGATTCATAACCTACGAGTCTGGAAGTACCGTAGTAGAATTTTTTTTAAATATGATTCCTGAAGATCATATCCTAATTGTATTGAGATATATTCTCTTTGAGCTATGAGTCCATAAGTACCATAGGATGAATACACTGGAGAACTAGAAATTTATATGGATATTAAATCCCAAAAAGATTCAATCGATTTATTGGATACGTTTGAGAGAAATTACTCTATGATTTAGTTGACTTGATCATTCTTCATTCCTTCCTTGATGTGAATGAAATATTATTGAATCTTGCCACCAGAAGTGGAAGAGATAAAGAAAGGTCATGAGATATATCATAATGGGAAGAGATCAAGAAAAGATTCATAAAATATACTATATTATTAAATTGATCTCTGTATTGAATTTACTACTTTTTATATGATTTGTTACATAAATCATTTTCTGATAATTGATTAAGTTAAATTGTGATATCTTATCTTTTAAATTGAATGACCAATATATGCTGTTAAGTAAAGTTTGTAACAAATCTAAAACATTTTGATCAATATATATATATATATATATATATATATATATATATAATTTGTTGAAAGTCGTTTATATCTTTTGAAATAAAAAAAATGAAAAAAAATTAACCGTGCATTTATATTAGTTGAGAGATTTTTTTTTTTTAACTAAAGGAAAAGAAATTCTTATCGTTTCTTTTTTTCAAAGATGTACTTATATAATTATTGTTTCTCAATACATGAATGATTATTTGGTTATGATTTTTTTTAAATTAGTATCTAAATCTCTATTAAATCTTAAAGGAATTTTTTTTTTCTAATATGTGTAAATATTTATGAGATTATAAAGAGAGTATATTTAGGAATAATTCTATGGGTTTATTATAAAATTATTTTAGTTATGATAAACAAATTTGTTTACATATATTTGGACTTCCTTCTTGTATCATAAAGGAATATTTAAACAAACTTAGCTATTTGAAATAAACAAAAGAAGAAGACCCTATAGTCTTTTGTCAATATCTACATTATAGTTCCTGAAGAACTATATCATTCCCATTATAAATGATCAAGTTGATTGAAAAACATGTGTCTATCATGTAAGCTACAGAAGTAGCTATATTAAGGAAAGATTGAGATATTTTCTGAAGTGAATATTTCAACAAACATGGCAAAAATTGTGATCATTTAGATCAACGCATGGTCAAATGTCCCTGAAGGACATCCAATGGCATATATGATATTGTTTCATGAAATGAAACTTTGGTGGTGGCTCTCTAGAAGAAGCCTATGAAATTTCATAGCAATATCTTAAAATGGATCATTGTCACTCTTGAAAAGATCTATTGATCAATAATCTTATATTTTCTTTTGAAGAAACAACCCCAGATGCGGTTTCAATCCTAAAAATGGTATTTGAATTAATGGTTGATGTGACCATGATAATGACTCCTCATATCGAAAGTCTTCTTGACACAATGTGGTGGTCAGACAACATGTCCTATTGACACGGTGATGAAGCGAATTGCAGTGCAATTGCTAATAGTTTGTTGAGGGGGAGCATAATAATATGGTTGTGACTCACACTTACGGGGAGAATGTTAAGAATTGAAGTGTGAGTTAGAGTCTCACATTGGCGCATGATCTCATGCTTTCTGCTCCCTTTATCTTCCCCTAAATTGGTATCAAAGTATAGAAAGATAAGGAGTAATATAAAAACTGTTGTTAGATATTGCTTGGATTGGTAGTAATCCAGACATGTAAATATGTCAAACCTATTGCGTTTTCCATGCGATGGATATGAGTTAAAAGAAATTATGAGATGTAATACTCATCTTGTGACACAATTGTCATGTACACATATTCCTTATTAATCTGAAAGTCTTGAAGGACTTTATTTACATCTAATTGATGTAACGATAAACTATGGGTTGAAAATATCAAAATCCTTGAAGGATTTAAAATGCCAGAAAATTTTACTTCAAACATTGAAGTATTATTTTGAATGACAAAGTTCTATATATGGAACAAATTGAATGTGATTGGCATGCATGACCGGTTAGACCATCCCGAGTCTTATGATGCGAAAGTATATGAATTCATATGAGTACCCATCGAAGAACCTAAAGATTCTTCAATATAATGAATTCTTATATATTGTTCTCATTACCAATTAATAATTGGTAAAATATATGGGTTTGAATCCTGCATACTCTTGAGTATATTAGATGCGATACATGTGCACGTATTTAATCTTTTTATAAGTCATTTAAGTATTTCATAAATTTATCGATACATCGACTAAATGACCAAATATATGTCATCAACTCTCCATATTGATAGAGTGAAAATTCCAACCTTGATCAAGTTGGTAAATGACATGATTTTGAATATCTAGTTGCACATGTTCGTATTCAAATGATCTAGCTAATTTGTTTAATTAAACGCCTCATATTTTTGGCTAGATAATTACATATGAGAACAAATAGCCTTATTTATGGACATGTGATTTTGCAATTAGCAGCATTGACACGCATCAAGCCAACAATTCATTAGAATTCTCCCCATTGTAATTGGTTCATGGTCAGGAACCTAATATCTCTCAACTAAGAATTCTCAATGTGCGTTATATATTTTCAATTGCTCCACCACAACGCACTAATGTGATACCACAAGGAAAGCTGAGATTATGTAATCAATTTGAGCCATTACCGATAGATATTTCATATCTTACTTGTTGTTTCTCAGCATTAGGGGGAGATGGAATTAAGCAGCTCTGAAAATTTGTAAAGAATGCATATGTATACTCGCACTATGAACCAGAAGTTCAAAAGATGCATTCTCTGACCGAAAAGGAATTATTAAATTCCTTATATGCTGCAAATACCCTTCTCTAACTTAATATCCCAGTTGGAAAATTTATTATTAGACTAAGGCATGCCTAAAACTTGGTTCAAAAAGATAGATCCTAGAGAAGGATGATGGTCTTGTTGAGGAGGCAAACTATCTTGAAAAGTGTAGAGACTACAAAAATGTTTATTCCTCCTGAAGAGGTTCAGGTACCTGTAATTATTTATTTAAGAGATCTCATATGATTATGTCTCTACAAGTTAAAACAAGGAACCAAGAACATGAAGAATTGTCGACATAATGAAGTAGCGCTCAATATTAGAAATATGTGCGAGAATCTTGAACCCTAAAATGAATGGGTATGATTGGCCATAAATAGAAAGAAGCAATTCATTTGCTGAATTTAAGGGTCGTTGGACCTCATGTCTATACCCTAAAGGTATAAAGATGATAAGGCTTAAAGAGTCTTTGTAGTAAAATGAAATAATGTTGTCATATTTAAGACACATGTGACAATCGTGGTGGATACTTGGAGTTACAACTTATTTGTATGGCTCACTTGAGATTGATATCTCTATAAAACTCCTTGAAGATTGTAAGATGCCTAAAGCACACAATTCATGTTCTCAACAATGAACAAATTACTAGATTGAAGCAATCTAGATGATTATTTGCTTAAGGACGGTCACAAAATGACCCAACCAACTCATGCATATTTATGATGGGATGTGAGATTGCTTATGTCATAATTAATGTCAATGACAATGATTTATTGAGACTCTAGAAGAGCTCACAAAAGCTGTAGATTTGCTAAAGAAAGAATTTGAGATAAAAGAGTTGAGAATGAAACTTTTGTCTAGCCTCATCAATTGAGTATCTAAAGGATGAGATATTTATGTACCAAAGGACTTATATTGCAAAGGTACTAAAAGGATTCTATATGGACAAATCATGTCCATTGTGTACTCTATTGATTTTAAGGTCATTAAATGTAAATAAAGATCCTTTTAGACCTTGAGAAAAGAATGAATAATTACTTGATCCTGAAATACCATATCTTAGTGCTATCAAAGCATTATTGTATCTTGCTAGTCATACTCGACTTGATATATCATTTGCTATTAACTTATTAGCAAGATATAGTTCTTCACCTACACAAAGACATTGGAATGGAAAACAAGTGTTTCGTTATCTTAAAGGCACATTAGATATGAGTTTATTTTTTCCCTTTATGTCCAAGCTTAATCTAATTGGTTATGCAGATGCTGGATATTTGTCTAAATATCTCAAACAGGTTACTTGTTTACATGTGGAGGAACAACCATTTCATGGAGATCTGTGAAAGAAACTATGATAGCCACCTCAGCTAACCTTGCAGGAATATTAGCATTACATGAGGCAAGACGAGAATACGTTTGGCTGAGATTCGTGATTCAATGCGTACTTGATATTGGTGATTTGTCCTCTTGAAAGATGCCGCCAACAACTATATATGAAGATAATACTACATGCCCTACTCAATCAAAAGAAGGATACATCATGGGAGATGGACAAAGCAAATATCACCGGAGCTTTTCTTCACTCATGATCTACAAAATAATGGTGACATAGACATCCAACAAATTCGTTCAAGTGATAATTTGGCATACTTCTTTACGAAGACTCTTCCAACTACAACATTTGAAAAGCTTGTTCAAAATGTAGGAGTTCGTCGGCTTAAAGATTTCAATTAAAATGCATTGTACTCTTTTTTCCTTAACCATATTTTTTCTCATTGGGTTTTTCATGGTAGGGTTTTTAATGAGGCAATGTACAAAGACGAACTATAGAATGATGTACTCTTTTTCCTTCACTAGGTTTTTATCCCACACTGGGTTTTTCCTAGTAAGGTTTTAATGAGGCACATTCTTAAGGGATGGTCATCCAAGGGGGAGTGTTATGAATATTTGGATGTCCATCAGAGTTAGGAGTCCATGGGCCAGGCTCACATGTATACTTGTTCAACACTCTAAACCTAATAGTATAAATATAAGGGAGTCTGCACCTAGCAGAGCATCCCCATCACATTATTTATCTATCTCTTGTTCCTCTCTTCTTCTCTCTTATTTACGTGCTTACTCTTTATTCACAACAGTTGACACATTTTTTTGATAGTCATCAACTATTTTTTGGTTTAAATAATCACACATATACAGAAGTTAGACAATCTTATTCAAGCCGGATATAAGCACTATGAACGGCAAAACTCAATTGCATTCAACAGATAGCATTTAAAAATGTTATACGAATAAACATTTATTGAGATAGAGAGATGTGCATTCCCTTTCCTTTCTTCTAGGCTATCTCCGCCTAATCTCTCTTTGTAGCGGCAGTAGCGTAACTTGGCCATGTTACTATGGTCGTGTCGTCTTCTCGAGATCCTTCTATGTACTTCCAATCGTACTCTCGAGATCCTCAGATTTCTCCATTTTTCGCAGACCATTTTTTCCTTCTAGGAGGCGGTCCCTTTGTTCCGACCGGTGAGACTCCATCTGTGTTTCTAGTTGAGATATGAGTGCAATTTTGCCTCCAATCGCCTCAGCCACGCTCGTTTATTTTTTGTGCTTTTCGTCCTTCATGGATCAATCTTCTCTTATGTGTTACCTTTTTCTTTGGAGAATCATTTATCTTCTTTGGGTTTTCTTTCCCTGATATGCAGCGTGGCGGCAGGATGTGGTTCTCTCTAAATGAAGAATTTGGATTGCTTTGCTATGGCCATGGTGGTTCGCCTTCTGGGTGCATCTCTGAGGATGCGGAAGGAGGCGACGATGGAAAGGATTCAAAGGGTGATGGGAAATGATCTTCCCAAGGTGGTCCATTTCGGTCTTGCATTTCACTCTTCATTGACGACATTGTAGATTCAATGGGTTACCATCAAGTCAGAGAGAGCTATTTGCACAACATGGAAAGCTTGAAAATTTATTTATGCAATGAAAGAGAAAGGTTCGAAGAAGGTTTCATTTCGGTTTTGTTCGGTTTTTGTCCTTGACGCATGCTTTGACGGCAATCAAAATCCTTGATGGTATTATGGTGGGTGGTGTGACTCTTTTTATGGCTTTGACAAGGTTCTCAGGATCAGATGTGAGGGTTTCTTTAAATAAAACCTTTTTGGGAAGAAGGAGGTGAGTTTTGCACAAGGTGAGAGGTCGTTTTCTTCTTATACGGCATGGTGCGATGTCGTTGTAGGGAAGATTTATGGATCTGCACAACTCCATTTTTCTCGGAGAAGGAGTTGGTGGGTTCTGGTTCTTCGCCTTGCGATTCTATGGATGCAAGGATTCCAATTGAGAAACTGTTTCCTGAAACTTCCTTTCATGTCTCTATGCCAAATGATGAGAATTAGTAAGGGTCTAAGGTTAATCTGACGAGGTTCTTTTTTCTGAGAATGAGGGCCTTGTTTCTCTGAAGGTTTATGCTTTGACCTGGTCGTTGGGGGTGAGTGATGGTCTAGTTGTAACTACTTCTGCGTCTCGGTATGTTCCTGAAGAGATATTGGAAGCTATTAGGTCGTTGGCTGCTGTGTAGAGGAAGAGTCTCAGGTCGATTTTTTTTTTAATTTGGGAATTAGAGGGTTTTCTTTTATTGATCATAATAATGGAGCAATTTTGGTTTCCCACATAAGAGTTGTATATCTTGAACATTTTCCTCATCAATATAGATCTATTACTTTTGAAAAAAAAAAGTTGTACACATGTGAGTTAACTATTTTGTAGCTTGGTTATCTACTTGAGGAAGTAAGACTGTATGAGAGCTAATAATGTCATCTGAGTCAACCTGTGTGGTGTTTTAATCTCTACTTGAGACTTGACTTGTGTGCTCGCGAGATGTTGAAGAGGGATTAAGTGGTTCGTTTATACCTTATAGAGAAGGAACTATGAGAGCTAATAATGCTATCTTTCACTTGCCTATGTTTTTCTTATAGAGAAGGAACTATGAGAGCTAACCTTAGGGCATTGTTACAATACCAGAGGGTTCATTACACAAAATTTCTCATAGGCAATTTATTCTCTGTAAGAGTATTAAGGGAGCACTCTGTTTTACAAATTGACGACTGAACAAAGAACATATAAAATGTTCATAATTAACAATTTAACATCATCTCAACAAAAATAAACAAAGCCGAATATACCAGCAAGAAGTAACTAGTTCAAAAAAATAATGATCATTTCCAATTTCATGAGAAACTTATTATTATTATAAACATCTGTTCGATCAGAGTTTAGACGTTGCGAGCTTGATTAGATCCTTCCTAAGAATTTTACCAGATGCATTTTTTGGTATGGAAGATATGAAGGCCACTTTCCGAATTCTCTTATACGGAGCCACCTGTATATAAACGGAACAAATCAGCATTAAGTATCCTATAAAACAAGATGTAACAAAAAAGTTTAAGAGTTGGAGTCCCTCTAGTATAAGGATCTATATATTAAAAATTTGTAATTATATTTAAACACCCATTTTCTTTTCTATTTTCTTTTCACAGTTCACTTCTTCCCATTTCCACTATCTTTTTCATCTAATTATCAATCACATCTCCCAATTACATAGTGCTTGGTGTAAGGGGAATGAAGGGGAGAGGAGGGGTTATTTTCATGAGAATCAATCAATATTATGTTAATATCTGTTTCAAAAAAATATTATGTTAATATCTATGTTTTGTTTTACGTTGGTCCAAAGCAAATGTGATTTTACTTATCTCAATATGTCAACAAAGAAATTAGGATTTTTTTGCTACGTTGAGTGCACTTATTAAGATTTACTCCTGAAAAAAATAGACCCTCAGCTCACATGACACTATATAGTACTCTCTCCGTTTATTATTAACTGTCCACTTTGAATAATTTTTTTTGTTTCTATATAACTGTCCACTTAGAGTTTCAAGAGAGCATTAATTGATGTTTTTCCAAGAAATGCCTTTACATAAGCAATAAATAAAGAAAGATAAAAAAAATTCTAAAGGGTGATATAGGAAAACAAAGAATGCTTTTATGAAAATCAACACAATTAATTGTTTTCCATAATTTGTGTGAACCTTCTCTTCCTGGACAGATAAATAATAACGGGGGAAGTATATAAATATTGAAACTTGTCCCAGACTAACCTGTTCTGCAACAAAATCCATAACTTGTTTTTCTGATATGCTACCTCCATCTTTCCTAACAACATACGCCATTGGAAACTGCCCAGCCTCCTTATCAGGATACCTGACACACAAAACATTCAAAGGCCTCAGGACTGGAATGAGACAAATAGAAAATATTACAATGTAGTTTTTAGAAATCTCCATCGATCGGGTAGTGGTAGATGAAAAACTTACGGTATAACAGCAGCATCTAAAATAGCTGAATGAGTAAGCAACAAAGCCTCTAGTTCAGCTGGAGGTACCTGTAGCACCATGAAACAAAACCAAGCCCTAAGATAAATGACTCACAATATACATGAATTCACATCCCAATTCCAGAAGTTTGGTTGGTTGAACAAGTACTACAAACTACAAAGTACTTCCTACGTTCTAGTATACTTGTAATCAGAAATCAGTCCTAGTTATTAAGTGTTAAATATATTAATTACAATCACAGATTAAAAATTTAGAATTCACCCTTTTGTTACCTGATATCCCTTGTATTTGATTAGCTCTTTCAGGCGATCAACGATAAATAAAAAGCCATCATTATCAATGTAGCAAATATCTCCTGTTCTTAACCATCCCTCTGAATTAAGGGTTGATGTGGTTGCCTCCTCATTACTGAAATAACCTGCAATCCCCAGGGGTTTAATGTTAATTAGTTTAAACAATAACTACGTTTCGCATGCATACTTAAAAATGTATATATAAATTACAATTTCATCTACTAATAAATTAAAGTACATTCATTCCCATTCAACCAGAATTTGCACAAACTATGTGGGAATGGAAATTGTTTAAAAATAGTGAGGTAGGCAGCCATGTGGCGTGAGAGGAAAAGATTCCCAATTTTATGATTTTTAAGTGACCTTGGAATTGTTCAAACCTAGCTAAGACAATAGAGTTGTGTTGCTTGAGGAGTTAGATAAACCAAATAGTTTAATACTCGTACGCATAAAGAACATATATTCTCGACCAGTAGTATCACGATTCTGATGGATAGCATGTTCATTTTAAAATGATTCTTTAGCATAGACTCTTTCATCACAATAATGTTGCATTTTGAAGTCCTCATGAAACCCATGCTAATAAACAAAAAACATACATTCCGATTAAAAGAATAATATCCCGGAGACGTGACGAATGCACAGACAAACCTTTCATGATGGTGGGTCCCCGGAGCCAGAGCTCACCGGTCTGGTTAACCCCCAGCGCTCGACCGGTTTCAGGGTCAACAACCATAGCCTCAGCGGCAGGAGACAACATCCCCGCCGTGCCGTACCTCCGGCTCTCGTCCAAGGAGTCAGTGGATGCCCCCACTCCTGAGGATTCCGTCAAGCCGTAACCCTGAAGGATGGTGACGTTTGGGTACTTGTCAACAAACCCCTCCGTCACCTCCTTGCTCAGCGGAGCCCCACCTGATAGCACCGTGTGCAGTGAACTCAAGTCATACTTCCCCTTAATCGCATCAGCGTTGTTGATCATCGCCACCAGTATCGGCGGCACCAGCGGCAGGAACGTGGCGCGGAACTTGTCGATCGTGGAAAACATGTCGTGCATTTCAAATTTGGAGAGAACCACGATGGTTGATCCCGAAATGAGCAGCCCCGTCGCAAACACAGCGAGGCCGTATATGTGGAACATGGGCACCGTGCAGATGAAGGTTTGTTCATCTTCCTTGCTGAACCGGCTTTGAACGATTTCAACCATTGCTATGAGGTTCCGGTGCGAGGAGATCACTCCTTTGCTGGGTCCGGTGGTGCCGGAGGAGTAAAGCAGCGTGGCGGTGTCGTCCTGGTCAACTCGGTCCCTGATCTGATTCGCCTTGGGTTCGGTTTTCATCATCTGGTCCAGGGTGGTGGCACTGGCACCTGAAGAAGATGGTGAATCGGAATCCATGAGAACAATTGGGAGGGAGGGTGATGCGGCGGTGATTTTGGGGAGCAGGGGAGGGATGGTGAAGGCGAGGACGGGGTTGGAATCGGCGATCTGCTTGGCGATTTCTTGAGGGGTGTTGAGGGGGTTGGTGGTGGTGATGATGGCGCCGAGGGACATGACGGCGAGGCAGACGACGGGGAAGTAGATGGAGTTGGGGGAAAGGAGGAGGACGACTTTGCCCTTTCGGATGCCCATGTCGGAGAGAGAGGAGGCGACGGCGTGGACGGCGGTCCAGAGGTGTTGGTAGGTGAACTTGCGGCCAGTGGCAGCGTCGATGAAGGCGGTCTTGCCATGGTGGGAGCGGGAGGAGATGAAAGTAGTGACGTCTAAGGAGTGGTTTGGAGGGAGAGGGAGGGGCTTCCGCTTGCTGTAGAAGATTGAATTGGAGCTGCAGAAGCCACTTCTCGGGTCAATGTTCCTTCCACTCATAATGGATTTGATTGATTAATTGAACTCTCTTCTCTAGTTCTCTCCTTCACTCTTTCTTTGTTTGTAACTTTACCAATTAATATTTCAATCTCCCAATGCATATGCATATATATCAATGTTTACCACCACGTTTGTGCAAATTATGAGTGGGTGTACGTATGTTGACTACTACTCAGTACTGGGACTGGTCCAACGAGACGGTACTCACTCGCATAACAATACTCCATAACAATATACCACGTGCGCCGTGGTCGGTGAATACTTCACTTGCCTTGTTGCTCTGCGTTTTGATACAAAGGAAAGACGGAAAGTAAACAAATCTACACTAGAGTATCCTGATAGAGAATAGGAACAATTTGAGAGGTAGGAAGCCTCCAAATGAACAAACCCCCCTCCATCTCACCGGTGGTGGAGCCAGAACTTTTGTAGAATATGTGTAAGATTAAGCCTAAGCGTAATTGTCCACACCTGATGCCTAACCCAGAGTTTTAAATTGCGGTTGTGGTTGGTGTTGCAGTTGCGAACATTACCACGTGAATAGTTTTTTTTTTTGAAAGAGTGAATAGCTTCAATATGTCTCATTCACAAATAAACACCCAACCAAAACATGCAGATACAATCCATTATTATCAAGTTCGTCATACTCTCTCGTACATGATACAAGAATGATATAGATAATTGGTTCGCTTTCTAGTTAAATTAAAAATAAATTTAGATTAAATTATTTTAGTAGATATAACATAATAGTTATAATATTAATTTTATTATTAACTTTTCATAAATAATTTCATATCTATTAAAGTCTTGTATCATTTTTATTTATACATGTATTTTTTTTGTCTTTTTTTTTAAAGATATGCATTTAATGGATACTCCCTCCGTTCCTTTTTAAGTATTGTTTTAGAAGAATTTTTTTGTTCATATTTAACGGTCGTTTTGATGTTTTAAGGTTCATTTTGTCAATTATACCCTTACTAGTAAGTGGAAATTAAATTCTCATTACATCAATTCAAAGTATTGTCTTGTAAGTAAAAATTAAATTCCAATAAAAATACCCAAAATAGCTTTCAAAGTTACATAGAAAAAGGTGTTAACATTAAATTATGTCAAAGGAAAAAATTCATTAATTGAAGAGTTAAAATTCTATAAAAAGGATTAGTAACAAACATTAGAATTACCAAGTGCCAAATAAAAGAATGAGAAGGAAGTTAAATGTTTATTTTGTTGGAATTGGAGAGAGGTTATAAATTTTTATTGCTACTAGGGAGGGAAGAATGATAATTGTTTAATGATATGAGAGAGTGGAAAAAAATTAATTATCCACTATCATGGTTGGAAAACTTTATAACTTCACGATTAGGATGTGAGACCAATATAATGGGAATAAAAGTCCAATAATCCACTATCTAGGTTGGAGAGCTTTTTGCTAGAATGACACTTAAAAAGGAACGAAGGGAGTAAAAGATGGCCCGAGGCCCTACCACATACAGGTAAGACGGTATACCATAGAAAACTAAACTACCCTCTTCTTTTTTAACACAAAACTACCCTCTTAGAATTATTAATTCATGTCTTTTTTTGTCTTTATTTACATATGTTAGGTTATGTAAAATGAAAAAAATGGGCCAAACTCTTTTAAACTTACACGGCCCATACTCAGAAGTGGTCTTGACTTAAAACCCTAACTAAATGTCATCTTCCTTATCTAGCGTAGCCTCAACAGATAACACAACAGGTCCTCTTCAACTTTTCTTCTCTTTTCGTTCGGCTATCTAAAGGTCTACCTGTATTTGCATCCCTCCTAGGTCCATGGCATATTCGCAGCCCTCAAAATGCCACTGCGGCCGTGAAAAATGCCCTTGTGAACCTTTGGCTTGTCCGCATTTGAAGACCGAGCCAGGCCTGGGAGCCCGGGCGCCTAGGGTCGCCGGGCGGTGGCTCCGCCACTGCATCTCACAACACCATCATAGCCAACACATCTCCCACCATATTGTTCTCCCTACGTGTATGGTTGAGAGTCACCAACCATGATCGAGCTAGTAATTAACAGCTCATCCACACAGAGCCTTGTATAGATATTTTGTGGCCTAAGGCGAAAAATGTTAATGGAGAATTTTTTTTATAAGTTAAAATAGCTAACACATCCAATCTATCTTGTTAAAAGTTAGCTAAATATTAAAGAAATCTAAATAAACTAAACTTTGAAATAAATATAGAAAATGATGATCGATGAACATAACGATAAAACCTGAAATTGGAAACGGACAGAGATTTTTTTGTTTGATGTTTTGTCAGGCGCAAGGGTGCTACACGTTGTATTACTGCGTACTCAAAGTCGTGCCCGTGAAATGAATGGTTCCACCAATCCACCGGGATGGAGATGAAAGGCTTCGTACGCGGGACGCCGGGATGTATAATGCGGTTTATAGGCGTTTAGAATCCAGCCGAAGTCAAATCCATAGAGGTTGAGCCGCAAAGACAAAATTTGATCACTAGACAATAGGTTTCAAGGGAAGGAGAAGAATAAATTTTTTTATGAACAGAAGATGAAGAGATGAAAAAAACGTGAAGACTGGAGAGTGAGAGACGTTAGTGAGGGAACGAGATGGGTTAATAGGGATTTTCTTTTTTTGAGATAAATAAAATACTAAAAAAGATGATATTGATTGACTAATTTTTAGGGAAGAAAGAGATTATAAATTATTTTATTTTGATAAGTTAAAATTTGTGAATAGTACTATTAAAAAAAATTGGGGCCTAAAAATTTTTTTTTGAGGCCTTAAGCCGATACCTAATTTGTCTTGCATCTTGCACGACCCTGCATCCACATGCCCGAAGTTCTGCACATCTATGCCTGACTTAAGCGCATTCACCGCCTCAAGACAATCCATGGAGCACATTACCTTCCGGATTCCAAGTTCCTACACAAGCCTGAGCCTTGTTGCGGCCGCCTTGAGTTCCGCCTGAAAAGCTCTACTGAGACCCAGGGGCGTATGCAGGCAGGGGCCATCACCCCCCAAGAATTTTGAAATGGTTACGACTATAGGTATTTTTCCAAGCTAGAAAGAAGGAATTTGCCGTTCCAACTGAGACATTATCATTCACATGTTTCCCGAGATCCTAATTTAGGAAAAAATTCTAGTTTATCCAAGGTTTACCAGAAGTTAATTGAAACAGGAAAAACAACAATGTTTCCATTTGTTAATAGATTGATACGTCTTGTTTTGACACTCCCTTTTTTAACAGCATCTACAGAGCGATCTTTTTCTGTAATGAAAGTTGTTAAGACTCGGCTTCGCAATAAAATTGAAGATGATCTTCTCAGAAATTTATTAGTTGTTTATATCGGGATACCATAATAAATAAATTTAGTACTATGGAATAACGAAGAGTTGTATTTAAATATTTTTTTACTATTTAAAGTTTATATAACTTTCAATGAAGATTTTTTGAGTCTTATATTTCGCCCCCAACAAGAAAATCCTGAATACGCCCCTGCCGAAAAGATGTGGAGAAACCCCTCAATCACTGTCCCTGCCCATCACAAATGAGAGACATTTTTACGATTAAAATTATAAATATATACATTATTGTTTATATGTTCAAGAGAGTAAGGTGGACAAGTCAAAAAAAAAATTTTTTATTGTTATGGCCACTGTAGACTTTCTGCAATTAAAAATGTGGGGTTCACCGTTCACCGTTCACCTTAACCTTTTCATTTATTTCGCTATCAAAATTAAACCAAACGAGGTTGCCATGCTCATCTCTTGTATATTTCTCTTTGTAAGATATCTCTCAGTTAAGCTACCAATAACAAACAGAGTGTAAGCCAACATGAATTTCAAATTTTATATTCTAGAAATGAATATCCAAAAAAATAATTGTACAAGTAGAATTAATTAATGCAATTTAATTGCCTTGTATTTTAATTAACAATATTTTATTTAATCAAATTGTTTGTTAACACAGCATATTCCTTTTTTTAAGGCTTCAATGACTAATTTCCTTTGTAGTGATCATGAGGAAAATTGTAGCACACCACTTAGAGGAAGGGGCGTAAGGGTGTGATTTAGCCTATTAGTCAATAGATAAATAATATTTTTATATTCTTTTAGAATATGAGTGAAGATATTCTCTAATTGAACCTGGTGGTGTATAGCGGCACTCTGACACTCAATTCAACTCATGAACGAAGAGAGTTCTCAAAGTCTAGAAGAGCAATATGAGAGTAATATGGGCAATATCTAGGACACAATGTGATTTGTAACGCTATGAGTTTCACAGATCACAATAGTGACCCAACAGTGAACTAAACATGTTGATTATCTTTCGAAAACATAATGAAATTCAAGTTCCCTTAGAACAGATGTCCTACGCGATGCTGTGACAACATATTCGACAATCGACTAACAATAACAACAGAAACTAAAATGCATAAGTAAAAAAGACACAACAATTGTTAACTCAGTTCGGTGAAACTTCACCTACGTCTGGAGGGATTGCACCCAAAGAAAGGAAATCCACTATCTCAAGATTCAGGAATTACAGACACTCATGAACACCACAGTTCATAGTTCACTTCCTAATCTACCCAGTGTATTTCTACTTAGTATCTCAACCTAAGTATGAGAGCCCCTCTCACTTTCTCTCAATAACTGTCACAGTGATTGGTAACAAACAATCAAAAATCAGAGTTTGCAGAATCAAACAACACATAACACAACTTTGCTTTATAGAATCAGGGAGCAAAGTGTGTTCACAAGTAACAAGGACAAAGAACAATGAACAATCCTAAAACACTTGATCTCTCTCTCTATTAGCTTCGATAGTCTTCTTGTTTTAGGTCTTCATCCTTTTATACACTTCAGCAACGGCAACATGAGGACTAGGGTTCGTTTGGGCTGAAGAAACAGATTGCAACAATAATCAAATCAAAACTGAATCTCCAAAGATCTTGTTGTGTTTTTCACAAGTAAAGATAGAAACAAATCTTCTATCAAAGATTGTTTCAACAAATAACAAACCACATTGAAAACTCTTATGGAACAACTACTTGAATCCCAAGTAAATTAAAAACATATCTTCATAACAACTCCAAGGGCCCACACTAACGTTCTAAGCAGAGGACTGATGTCCTAGCTTCACAAAGTCAGATGCCACGACATCTGCTTCGACAACCAGTTGTTTTTTTACAAAATGCAAGACAACAAAGTAACAACAATCTCCCCCTTTGTCAAATTTTGTCTAAAACCAACTTAATGAAATGGATAGGGTAAACATAGAGAATTAAAGCTACCCCTTAGTAGCAGAACTCCCCCTCAAAAGATGCATTCATACCAACAATAGTCATACTTCAAAAATCATAGTTGGAACAATATAACAAACAACACAAATCCAAGCATCACTGCAGTCATACATCAGTCATTTCAATCGCCCACACGAGGTGTCACATTTTGTTCAATAACATCATCATTTCCATTCATACATCACACACCATATATATAGATATTCAAACATCGAAGTGCCCTTACCTTCGACGCTTTCCTTCCTAAGCAAAGCTCTCGCTCTCGAATCGATCTCGTGCTCCGAACCTTCACAAACACATACACTAAACTTTAGCCTCTAAGACTACATCTAAAGTTCCAAAACAAGTTAGCTAATTTTTCTAGCTCACTTACCTAAATGCACATGCTTTACACTTCAAGGACTAAAGTCCAAACCAAATTTAGACAAAGGTCCTTAAAAAAATACTTTTGCAAACAAGTCCTCAAACTTTTAAGTAATTCAATTCCTAACAAGCACATAATCACAAAAGGTCCTCAACTTTAAGTAATTTACTTTTCAACCCTCGACCTTTAAAAAATTTATAAATCAAACTCCAAGACTTTTAAAACTCAAGTTTAACCCCAGACTTCAGGGCCTCTTGTATTTTTAAACCTAAAGTTTCCCCAAAATCAACTTTCAGTCTTCAAACTTAGGATTTTCACAACTAAAAACAAGTTTCAGAATCAATTTTCCAACCCCAAACACATGCCATAGGCTTGGCTACACCTACATAAACATGTACAAATTTTCCCTTTTCCCCCAATCACTTCCAAAGCTATTTTTACACACACACACACACACCAATATGATATTTTTCTCATACAACACTTAACCAACGTTGCAAACCTCACTCCCAAACATTAAGTACCTAAACTAGCTTTTTAAAAGTGATTCTCAACCCTCCAACAAAGTCATAGTTCTCGGCCCCTCTCATTAAAACACCAAGAAAAGTTTTTCTTCTAAAACCAAATAGCACAAAAGCAAGAAATAAACTAGTCCATGAGGGAATACTAATTTCAAAGCTCAAGGTCAATTTCAAGTAAAAAGCACTTTGCTCAAACTCACTTTTTGCCAAAAAAAAAATATAGAAATGTGTAGATCAAGACACTAGAAATCACTTTCCTAAAGACATCAAGGCAGAAACCCAAACTTTTCAACTTCATTTCTAAAAAATTATCAATCTTGAAAACTAAAATAACATTAAAAGAGATGAAAGTATAGACTAAATCTTTAATGAAACAACAACACAAATAAGGAATCATTGGCCTAAGCCTCATCAAAATCAGTCCACAAGCCTATCAACTCAAAGCTTTTTGGTGGTTTTTACCTTTGAAGGAGAAGAAACAGTCACAAGAGAAGAATCATAGAGGTTATTGGGTGATGTTGGAGGCGGTTTAGGTGGTTGTATTGAAAAACTTGGAAGTTTTTTTTTCCTCCTTTATCTTCAGCATTTCTTCTCCACTTCTCTCTGGCTTCTCTCTTCATACAACAATTGAAAACAACAATGAGTTCTTTCCCTATCTTGGCTTCCTTCACGACTTCACTCTCCCTTTTGTCCTCCATTAACTTAACTTGGCTATTAGGTCCAAGTCTCTCCATTAAGCACACAACACTTGGATGATCATAGGAGGAGCCACACAGTCCTCTTGGCTTGTTCCTCAAGCCAAGAGGGCCTCAAAATTATCTCAGGGAAAAACACCCTAGAATCGACCAGCAATTTTCCTCCGACACGAAAAAAATTATTTTAAAATTAGATTTTTTTATGTTAAATGGACTCGTTTCGTGTCTCTCAAATTTTTGAAACAGGGCCTCGAACATGCTCGTATATCGCCCCAGAAGTTTTCTACAAAACCTGTGCGAAGGCGATAAAAACTTCCTAAGGCTCCGAAAATAAAACCTATCAATATTACAGTAAAAATTCACGAAATTAAACACACATTGCCGTAAAGACCATAGAAAAGTCTTATTCCCACTCTGATTAAGAATTGGGGCTTATTCGGTACTTTTTATAGCCAAATTTCCAGGCATTGTTCCAAAATTCACCATTCGATATATAACTGCATATATAATGAGTTATGAATATTATTTCCCTTGTATTTTAATCACACACTTTCTTACAAACATCCTTACACTAACGTACACAAAACGTAAACAAGAAATTATATAAAAATTTAATTCTTGAATGTATATATCTTACATAATCAAACATGTCTTTGTAGTGGTCGGGGTGTTCAATGGTTGAGGAGTATTACCATTTTCCAGCTTGTTATGCAAATGGAATTAAAGTGTTTGACCTCTGCCTAAGTGAACTTGACCATAATCTAACAACTTAGCATTTTGTTGAACTAGTTGGTTAGAAGTATGGAAATCCTATATTTGTTCATCCTAGTCGACCAATTTGACCATGACATGGTTGTGTAGTCATTAAAGCTAACTAGGACGGTGGTGGGCTAAGGGGTCGTTTAGATCGACCGGAACAAGATCTCCCTTGCTTGGTATGTATGTGTACGAAATGTCAAGATGAAAAAGCAATACCAAGATTAATGAATCATGCTCAAATAAACAAGTAAAATGTAATCAGAAATAAATATTTAAACATTGACATTCAAATTTACGGTATGTTAAAATTAGAGAAGCAATGAGAGAGAGAAGAGAGAAAGAGAAATGTAACAGAAAATGTATTATTGATAATCTGAGAGATTACAAAATATGTGATATCCTTATATAGAAGAATAAGAGAATACCAAGAGCTGTAACATACAACTGACATAAATAGGAGAATACCAATATCTGACATAAATAGGAGAATACAAACAGTTGCAAATGTCAGCTGTCCTAACTACTCAAAAGTTGATGCGGCAGCATAGTAATTACAAACACAATATACTCTAACATACCCCCTCAACTCAAGGTGGTTTGACAAATGAAAAATTGTCAACCACATTGAGTTTGTCCTTACGCTCATGAAACCTTTCTGAAGAGAGGGCTTTAGTAAAGATATCCGCTTTCTGCAGAAGAGAAGGAACATGCTGAACAATAAGAGTCTTATTGAGAACCTTCTCTCTCACCAAGAAAAGATCCATTTCCATATGCTTAGTTCTAGTGTGAAGGACCGGATTAAGAGTCAAGGCTACGGTGCTCTGGTTATCACAGAAAACTATTGGTGTTTCGAAGGGAATATGCAGCTCAGTAAACAAGGATTGAATCCAAATAATCTCAGCTGCAATGTTGGACAGACTCGTATATTCCGCTTTTGTGCTTGAGCGAGCAACCAAAGTTTGCTTCTTAGCTGACCAAGACACTAAATTGGAGCCAAAGAACACACATGAGCCAGAAGTTGACCGCCGATCATCCGGGTCAGAACCCCAATCTGCATCATAGTAGGCATGAAGAGCCACTGGACGATCAAGAGAAAAAGGCTTAAAACACAACCCATGATGAATGGTACCCTTAAGAAACTGCAGAATTCTCTTGACTGTCTTCCAATGTTCATCATGGGGCTGAGACAGAAATTGGCAGACTTTATTGGCTGCAAAGTTAATATTTGGCCTGGTAATTGTAGCATATTGCAATGCTCCAACTATGAATCTATAGAGAAATGGGTCATTCATGCAAGTACCTCCAAACTTTGACAGTTTGCTGCTACTAATCATAGGAGTGGGCATAGCATCGACTTCGAACAAATTTGCTCTCTCAATAAGATCTTCAATATATTTGGTCTGATTAAGTAGCAAAGAGCCACAAGACAAGTGTGTAATCTGAACTCCAATAAAATAATCAAGTTTTCCTAACTGTTTTAAAGTAAAAGAAGAATTCAGTTTGTCAACAAGATGTTAAATTAGGACTGAAGAACCTCTTGTGATAATAATATCGTCCACACATACTAAAACATATGTGCAACAAAGTAATTACAAACACAATATATTCTAACATGGTCTCATCAGAGATAAAGTGCACGTCAAAATTTTCATCTTGTGATAACCGAGATGCAATGGTCAGACTTTTACTTGATTGGTTATCTAACTTTCTAAATTGGAAGTATTATGATTAAAAAAAAAGTAATCATATTCTGGTAGTCATGATTTGATATCTATATACTTTATAAAAGAACAACGTTATCCAAAAGAATTAGACACGTGACATTGCAAGATGCACTCTCATCCCACCCCCTCATTGGCTGGCAAGTGTCACAGCCACAACAATTCTCACAAATTTATTAATTGCATTGATTTCCCTATAATTTGGTTTGGTTGTCCCCCATTAAATGTGATTTTCAAAATCATTTCCTATAAATCAACATTCTTATTGCTGATTTCATCACATATTCAAAATGTGTTTTTGCCATCCTTTTTCTGCAAGTATGAAGTTTCAACCTTCTCATATCAAAAGGTATTTTTTCGCACTTTCTATTCAATTGACCTGTTACATCTGATTTGGTTCCGTTAACTAATACTCAGTTGTTGTATTTTTCAATTGTTGTTGATGATTGCCAACAAAATGTATTGAAAGTTGTTAAGGAGGAGATATAAGCTTTTGAAAGTTGTCAAGAGGGAGAAGATATGATGAATAGAAAGTGGTGATAAATTTGTTATCCAATTAGAACAAGAATAAAGATTTGTTAAGGAGGAGAAACAAGCTTTCCGTTCATGGTTCTCATATTTGTTATCCAAGTAGAACAAGAATAAAGATTGATGATAAACCATCTCTCTTTTGCTACTTCTTTTTTACATTTCAAGTTAGTTTTGACATTTATTTTTATTTTTGATACCAGGAAACTGAAAGTGTTTGGATTTATGTTTTGCATATTAGTTTTCAAGGTTTATTAATAAATTACAGTTTATATTTACAATTGCTAATTTAATGATTATATGTTATTATTTTAGATGTATTTAAATCTTGCATTCTACCTATGTCTACAATTTTTCCCTATAATAAACGCATCTCTGTTTTGAAATGCAAGATATATATTGAGATTGTGTAATTTTATATACTTAAAAACATTTTTTATTAATTTCCATCATTTAAGAGCATCAGCGACATATATTCTTAAAATACATAATTTGCGTGTGTGGAAAATCAATGAATAAAGCTGATGGTTTTGCATCATTTCTTTGATTTAAAATGATTTCCATTTTTAGAATGGGAAAAAAACATTTTAAAAAATTATTACTTATTAAATTCAAAAGCAATCTATTTAAGGAAATTACTATTCGAAATTAATTTTTAATTTCCTTCAATTTCCTTACATAAACAACTTAACTTCAGTAATGTGTAGTCAACTCATAAAAGATCTAATAAATGCTATATGGAATAAAAGTTGTATTCATTTTCTTTTTAAAAACCTCATTTTAAACAATTAATTACATTTTAATGAAGTAATTATTTTGTTTTTCCAGTCAATTATTGCTATAATTGTTTTTTTTTAAACCCCATGTAAAATGATTAATTAAATTTTAATTAATTGATTATTTATTTTAGGAAATTAATATTCGAAATTAATTCATTAATTCCTTCAATTTCCTTATATAAATTAATTAATGATGTGAATCAGTGCAAATATGTTTTGAAATAATTTCCTTTTTTAAAATGAAAAAAAAACGTTTTAAATAATTAATTACTTATTAAATTCATTAGTCATCTATTTAAGGAAATTACTATTCGAAATTAATTATTTATTTCCTTCAAAATCCTTATATAAACCACTTAATTATATTAATTTGTATTTGCACTCATAAAAGACATTAAATGCTTTTTTTTAAAACCCCATTTGAAATAATTTATTACATTTTAATGCATTAACAATTTGTTTAAGGAAATTATTATTCAAAATTTATTGATTAATTCCTTCAAATTCCTTATGTAAATAAATTAATGACATGAATCTATTTTTCTTTGATTTAAAATAATTTCCATTTTTAGAATGGAAAAAAACATTTTAAAAAATTAATTACTTATTAAATTCAAAAGCTATCTATTTAAGAAAATTACTATTGAAATTAATTTTTAATTTCCTTCAATTTCCTTACATAAAAAACTTAACTATAGTAATTTGTAGTCAACTCATAAAACATCTAATAAATGCTATATGGAATAAAAGCTGTATTCGTTTTCTTTTTAAAAACCGCATTTAAAATAATTAATTACATTTTATGCAGTAATTATTTCGTTTTTCCAGTCAATTATTGCTATAATCGTTTTTTTTAAAACCTCATGTAAAATAATTAATTAAATTTTAATTCATTGATTATCTATTTTAGGAAATTATATTCAAAATTAATTCATTAATTCCTTCAATTTCCTTATATAAATTAATTAATGACGTGAATCAGTGCAAATATGTTTTGAAATAATTTCATTTTTTAAAATAAAAAAAACGTTTTATATAATTAATTACTTATTAAATTCATTAGCTATCTATTTAAGGAAATTACTATTCAAAATTAATTTTTAATTTCCTTCGATTTCCTTACATAAACAACTTAATTATAGTAATTTGTAGTCAATTCATAAAAGATCTAATAAATGCTATATGGAATAAAAGAGAAATTCGTTTTCTTTTTAAAAACCTCATTTAAAACAATTAATTACATTTTAATACAGAAATTATTTCGTTTTTTCCAATCAAATATTTAGCAAAATTTTATGCGAGTTTTTCAAAATTATTTGAATTTGGAAACAATCAAACATCAAATATCACAAATCATGTCTATAGATAATTTTTAGCCAAATGGAACATCAAATATGACATATCATTCCATCCACTTTACAACACTTGAAATCAATTAACCTTTGTTCTGATGGCTGCCAGAATCGACGATCTCGCCAAAATCGATGCCTCCGAAGAGAACTGGACTATTGTTGCAAAGGTCAATCGTTTATGGCTAAGTCCGAGCTTATATGGTTCGAAGCTCCCCTTTTCTATGGGCATGGTTCTTATGGATGACAAGGTATAACATTTTTTAATTACTCACCCTGTTTTAATATCATTTTTTATGGTTGGTAAATCTCTTATCTTTTTTACTTTTAAAATTTCATGCTTCAGTTAGGAAGACTCTGATTTATCGATTTTAGTCTTTGCTAAGTAAAGGACGTGTATATTAGATTTCATTCTTTGGTGTTGGTGAAAGCGGTCGTGATTTTCGTCCAACCTCGCATCCATTCAATATCAACTTTGATATTCATACTTTTGTACGATTGGTTCCTAACAAGGCTATCAACTTAACCCCATACTCTTCCGTTCCACTTTGTGACATAATGTATAAGGACATTGATACGTCTTTCCTTATAGGTATAAACCCTTCTGAGACCTTTTGATTTTTTGAACAATAATTCTTAATTTTTTCCTTACATTTTAATTTGTCTTTGACCAGATGTAATTAGAATTCTCACTGGAGCAAGTGGAGAATAAGAGTTTGAGAAAGATGGTACAAAGCAGAAAATGATAACTATTAAACTTGACCAAGATGAGAATAAAATTGTTTTAGATAAGATCAAGCTGGTTTAGTAGTAACTGCCTCATATACACCACATGCCATGAAAATAGCAATATAAGCAGCTGTATTTCAGCAAAATGAAATCTATAATTTTTTTCCTAAAAATACCAGAAAAATGTAATGGATCTATCCAATATCAACATTCTTAAGTCCCTTCCACTCTCTCCGTTAAGAAACTCAATAAGGAAAGGAAGGTGAAGAAAATGTATACTCAATTATACTATTTATGAGGTTAATAATTTACCTCATCCAAGTAACCTCCTTTACAAAGGGCCTTCATCATAAGAGAGGAGCATATATTATTCATGCTAACATCTTTTAACTCCATTAATCTCCAAATCTCCACAACAAACTGCAACAAATCAAAAGGGGAAGGAATAATCAAATCAAGGATAGTGTGTACTGTACTCATGCAAAAAGAAAACTAAGGATAATGTCTTATGCTTCCTTTTCATGCACAGGAGAGCATAATATTTTTTTTTCTATTGTAACTAAACAGAGTAAATGTGAGCTGTTATCATCTAAACCTGTTCAGGTTAGCAACTTTTTATGATAATCATGGCAGTTAGTAGTTAATACAATGAGGAGAATCACTCTGCAAAGTAGTACAAATGTTGGATCAATAGGTAGAAGTGTTAAGGATATAATTGAGTTGCAGCTAGAATCACCATTTCCTACAATAGTTTTTGTAAATCAATGCTTCGATCAAACTTTAACATATTTATTTTGTAAATCCGAAATAAAAAAGAGGGAACCCAGGAAGGAGTTAAAAGAAGAAGTTAAGGATATTAGGATCCACAAAAACACATTTGGTGACCATGCTATTTGGCATACCAATGGATCAGGAGACCGTGCACAGTACTTTAAAATACCAACAAAATCATCAGCTTTTAATGAGCGGCTTCTGTAACCAAAATCCAAAAGTAAGTCGGAAGCCTTTTTTCTCTCACCCGAGCAGAGTGCCTTGACAACTTGCATTTGCATAGACCATGGAGATATTCCTGCTACAGGTTCCATAAACTCAGGACCTGCATTTTAACATCAACTATCATCTCGTGTGTTGAGTGAGTGAAAATTATTGATTGACCAGATTATAGCATTGTGTATATACAATTCATAGAGTTACAAACGCACAGATTAAATACAAAAAACATTTATAAAAAATTTGAACAAACGTTAATTATTGAGCAGTAACTGATCCAAGTTTCTTCTCCTTTTGTCTAATTCGCTTCCTATTTACTCTGTGAGTGTCAGCGGTATCCCCATTGATTGTGAGATCAATAAGAGTGAAGTGAAAAGAGACAAGTGAGTGATTACCTGTTGTTGAGGTGGTAAGATTTCGAGAGAATTTGATTTTACCCCTCTACATTAAGAGGAAAGAAGAGTTAGGAAGGAGAAAAGGTGAAAAGAAAGATAGCAAATTGGCATGATAATAGAAAAGATACACAGACATGGTAATGCTGCCACTTTGATTTACAAGTTGAAATTGACCACAGAGCAACCCTTGCTCCGAAGAATCCATGCAAATGCATGCTTTGCTTTGAGTTTCACCCGAAACAACAGCTACTCTTTCTCTACTTCACTTGCCACACAGCATGGATATCTATCTACATTCGTAGTCATAGTTGAAACTTCAAAAACCAAAGCCAGTTTTCACTTTTCACCAAATTCTGCCCTAAACCCTAAGAAGCCTCAGAAAGAAATGAATCACGCAATCAGTGGCGGAGCCAGGATTTTTGTGAAGCCCGGGCAAATTTTAGAAGCGCAAATTCAAGTATGACACCATGTATAAATAGTACCGAAATGAAAGAGACCCTTGTAGCACTTCAATATATATGCCCTCCTCACTTGGTCTTTAATATCCGGAGCATACGCATCAATTTGTTTACTACGACCTGAAACACGCACATTTTCATTTGGATTAAATTCATTGGCAACATTAGGCGATGGTTCTAGTTCGGCTTCCGGTTGCACAATAATTACATTCTCAGTACTTGCTCTATCACCTAAAAACTTCCTATTTCTGAAATTTAATGATCTAAAGTTAATATACTCAATTAACGTAGCTTAAATGAAGCAAAAATAACATGTATTAAATAGATAATAATATAAGCTTCAAGTTCTAATTCCTTCCCTAGCACACTTTTCTATTCAGGGTTACCACTTTGTTACAGAAATGCACTCCGAATCATATGCAAATGACATTTGCCAAAAGAGATGCAATATATAATTCATAGGAAGTAGACTTCTGATATCCTATCATATTATATACGGTAATCACCATGTGGCTCTATTAGTGTGAACTAATCATTTTTCGTAGGCTCTCAATATGTAATTTTAAAACTTGAGGTTAAATTAATGCTTCCAAACAGCTATTTCACTATAATAGCAATAAATAATGCAAAGAAACATGACAGTATGACATTATTTCACATATATCAGAGGATGGAGTTAAAACGGAGGCAAAATTGCAGACATGAAACCACATCAACACTAACCTGCAGACATGAAACATAACACCAATCTGCTCAATTAACCCAATTAACACTAACTTGTCCCTAAATTAACCCCAAATCTTTCACTTACAAAAACTCCAAATATCTAATTCATTCACCCTTCTCCATCTACACTGATGCACTTAGCATCACTTAGCATCTGTTAATTAGGAATATGATGCACTTGTTAGCATCTGTTAAATAAGAATTAGAACAGCTGTCATAACAGCTGGCAGCAAAGTAGTATAAATAAGGCCATTAGGCAGTTAGAGATGTTATGTTAGTTGTAACAAGAATTTTATCTCTCTAATCTCAATTCTCAGTTCCCTTCTCTCTCTTTCTCTCTCTTTCTCCTCTCTTTCACTTCTTCTCCTATCATTGGTATTCAGAGCACTCGATTCACGGTGACCAATGGCGGAAGCGACGAGGTTGCAGAGCTCAATCCGTGAGGCGGAGGAGCGGATTACGGCGACGATCGAGCCGTGCATCAGTAGGCATTTGCGTGAGCTGGAGCAGAGGTTCGAGCTCCAACTGAACGGGTTCCAGGAGGCGATGCGAGGCCTCGGGTTGCAGATGACGGAGATGTCGTCGCGGCGGAGAGGCGCGAACGACGGCGAGCACCGCATGCCGACGCGATTGACGCGATTGGATTTTCCGAAATTCAACCGCGACGAAGCTGAATCGTGGCTTGTGAAGTGCGAACGATTCTTCACGCTTGACAACACGCCGGAAGCAGAGAAGGTAGCGATTGCTAGCATCGCAATGGACGAGAGTTCTTTCCGGTGGTTCCAGACCTTGGAACAGAGCACGACTGGTCCAGTTTCTTGGATGCAGTTCAGCGATGCAGTGAAGGTGCGTTTTGGTACTGAATTCGATTCACCATTAGAGGAACTTAAGCGCCTGGTTCAAACTGGAACTCTAGAAGATTATCAAGAGGCTTTTGATACCTTGGCTGCGCGCACAGATTTGTCAGAACCTCAGAAATTGCAAGTATACTTGGGTGGATTGTGTGCTGAGTTGAGCAATGGTGTGAAGATGTTTGCACCAAGGACGTTGCTTGAAGCTACACGAATCGCGAAATTGCAGGAGAGGAGCATCGAATTGCTCCAGAAACGCACTGTTTCGGGTGTCAGAAGCACCGGCGCATGGTCTGACAAGCGCGGAAACTCTTCATTTGTTGAGAAGAAGTTACCAGAGAAGAAACCAGGGGGTGATTCCAATCAGAAAGGAATTTTAGGAAAACCTAATTACACATTTCAGAGGAAATTATCTCCTAAAGAGATGGAAGAACATAGAGCACAAAATTTGTGCTTCTTCTGCCATGAGAAATTTTCTCCAGGGCATGATTGTCCGCAAAGGAAGAAGCTCCAAGTTTTCTTAATGGAGGTTGAGGAAGGTGAACCAGAAGCTGTTGACTCTGCAAGTTCTGTTGATTCTGAACCAGTGGTTCCTACATTATCCTTGAATGCCATACATGGGGACTCTGAATATCCTTTGATGAGGTTGACTGCATGGATAGGAAAGAAGAGGATTCATGTCCTCATTGATTCTGGAAGCTCACACAACTTCATTGATCAAAAACTGTGCAAGGAAGGCCTGAGCTACCTTAGACCCGTGCATCCTCTACTGAAGCCTTTACAAGTTACTGTAGCAGGTGGTGGAGTCATGCAAGGTACAGGCCTATGTGATGGAATACAGTTGAAGATGCAAGGGTATGATTTCTTCACTAGTGCTATTGCTCTTCCTTTAGGTAGTTTTGATTTGATTTTAGGCTTACAATGGTTAACTCAGTGGGGAACTATATCATGGGATTTCAAAGCCCTTGTTATGGAATTTGATATGGGACACCTTAAGGTGAGATTGCAAGCTGATAAGAGTGGGAAGGATAGAGTAGTTTCAGCTGCTAAACTTAATCAAATTGTAGCTGAGGAAAGCTTTTGTTTTATGCTACAATTGTTTCCATGTTCCCAAGAGAAAGTGTGTTGTGCTCTTGGCTTAGAGGAACCTGAGGATCCTGCAACTAAAGAACATAAAACCACTGTCCTAGAGGAATTTAAGGATGTTTTTGAGGAGCCTACACAGCTACCCCCATTCAGAGGCATCCATGACCACCAGATTGTTCTGAAGGAAGGGTCCAACCCAGTTAGTTTGAGACCTTATAGGTACCCTCCTGCACAGAAAGATGTCATTGACAACATGGTGAAAGAGCTGTTGGATTCAGGGGTTATCCAACCTAGTTCTTCTCCATTTGCTTCTCCTGTGGTCTTGGTTAAGAAGAAGGATGGCAGCTGGCGGATGTGTGTAGACTATAGGAAGCTTAATGACATGACAGTTAAAGCAAAATTTCCTATTCCTCTTGTTGAAGATTTGCTGGATGAGCTAGGGGGTGCTCAAATTTTCTCTAAATTGGACCTTAGGTCTGGTTATCATCAAATAAGGATGAAACCAGAAGATATAGCTAAGACTGCATTTCAGACTCATGGTGGACAATATGAATATGTGGTCATGCCTTTTGGGTTGTCCAATGCCCCAGCCACATTTCAAGGTACCATGAATGTCATCTTTGCTAGTCTATTAAGGAAGTGTGTGCTCATCTTCTTTGATGACATCCTTGTCTATAGTAAGTCCATAGTTGAGCATGTGGCACACCTTAGACATGTTTTCACTGTTTTAAAGACTCATTCCTTCTATGTCAAGAGAAGTAAATGTGCCTTCTTTACTACTCGAATTGAGTACTTGGGCCACTTCATTACTCCTGAAGGGGTTACTACAGATCCAGCCAAGATCATGGCAGTTCAAGAGTGGCCAGAACCTCAGACACTTAAGCAACTCAGAGGTTTCTTGGGCCTCACAGGTTACTACAGAAGATTCATTCAAAATTACAGCATGCTAGCATCACCTCTCACTGACTTACTCAAGAAAGATGCCTTCATTTGGTCTGATAAGGCTTCCCATGCTTTCAATCAGCTCAAACAAGCCTTAAGTACTGCTCCTGTATTGGCTATTCCAGATATGGCTAAGCCATTTGTAGTGGAGACTGATGCTTCCAGTACAGGAATTGGGGCAGTTCTGATGCAAGACAAGCACCCTATTGCATTTATTAGCAAGGTTCTTTCTCCCAGGAATAGGTTGCTATCAGTTTATGACAGGGAATTACTAGCACTTGTGCATGCAGTGTCTAAATGGCACCAATATCTGTCTCTTCAACCTTTCCTCATCTTAACGGATCAACATAGTTTGAAATTTTTACTGGAACAAAGGTTGTCTACACCTGCACAGTATAAATGGGTTACTAAATTGATGGGTCTATCTTATGAAATTAGGTATAAGCAGGGAAAGGACAATGTTGCTGCGGACTCCTTATCCCGGGCCAATCATGGAGAGTTGCTACACTTGGCAGTCTCTTCCATTTCTTCAGAATTGTGGGATCTAATACAACAAGCCTATGTTGCAGATTCTTCCCTCAAGGATCTTATGCAAGAGGTGAATGCTTCTCCTGACCAGCATCCTCATTACAGGGTGGTGGATGGTTTCCTTTTCCGGAAACACAGATTGGTAGTTCCCAATAATGACCAAGTCAGATTGGTTATTTTGCAATGGTTGCACTCCTCTCATCAAGGGGGGCATTCGGGTATAAGGGCTTCTACTCATAGGATCAAGTCCTTATTTTATTGGAAAGGACTTAGCAAGAGTGTAGCTGAGTTTATTCAAAGGTGTGAGACTTGCTTGAGATGCAAGTATGAACCTCATGCTGTTCCAGGTTTGCTGCAGCCCTTGGCTATACCTGATGGAGTGTGGCAAAGTATTGCCATGGACTTCATTGAAGGGCTACCCAAGTCCCATGGCAAGGACACCATATGGGTGGTTATTGACAGGCTTAGTAAGTATGCTCATTTCATAGCCTTGTCACATCCTTTCTCAGCTTCCACTTTGGCTGAGGTGTTCATCAACAATGTTTACAAACTTCATGGAGCCCCAGCAAATATAGTGAGTAACAGGGATCCCCTCTTTACTAGCAAATTCTGGGCAGCATTTCTGCAACAATTGGGCATTTCTCAGAGCTTGTCTACTGCCTATCATCCTCAATCAGATGGGCAGAGTGAGGTCCTCAATCGTTGCTTGGAACATTACTTGAGGGCCATGACTTGGCAGAGACCAAAGGAGTGGGCTGCTTGGCTGCCTATGGCAGAATGGTGGTATAACACCACTTTTCACTCTGCAATCCAAGCTACCCCTTATGAAGTTGTTTATGGTCAGCCGCCCCCCTTGCATTTACCTTACTGCCCTCAAAGCACTGTGGTGGATGCTGTGGACAGAAGCTTTGTTGCTAGAGAGGAGATGATCAACAAGTTGCAAGGTAACTTGGCTCGAGCTCAAGCTCGCATGAAGACCTTGGCTGATAAACACAGGTCTGATAGAGAATTTCAAGTTGGAGATTGGGTTTTCTTGAAGCTCCAGCCTTATAGGCAATCCTCTCTCACTTCTAGGGCTTCACAAAAGCTGTCCCCTCGTTTCTTTGGCCCATATCAGATACTACATCGTGTAGGCAAGGTTGCTTACACCCTCAATTTACCTGCTACCTCACGCATTCATCCCACTTTTCATGTTTCCCTGCTGAAACCTTGCCCAGATGCTACAGTTTCTCTTTATCCTCTTCCGGAAGATTGGGGCAGCATGGATAATCCTAAGGAACCATTCAAGATTTTGAAGAGGCGCTCTGTGCAGAAACACCATAGAGCTGTTACTGAAGTCTTAGTGCAGTGGAAAGGGGAAAGTGCAGAAGAGGCCACTTGGGAATTGCTATATAAGCTGAAGCAGCAGTTCCCCTTCTTTGATGTTACTGCTTCTCCTTGAGGTCAAGGAGAGTTTTAAGGGGAGGGATATGATGCACTTAGCATCACTTAGCATCTGTTAATTAGGAATATGATGCACTTGTTAGCATCTGTTAAATAAGAATTAGAACAGCTGTCATAACAGCTGGCAGCAAAGTAGTATAAATAAGGCCATTAGGCAGTTAGAGATGTTATGTTAGTTGTAACAAGAATTTTATCTCTCTAATCTCAATTCTCAGTTCCCTTCTCTCTCTTTCTCTCTCTTTCTCCTCTCTTTCACTTCTTCTCCTATCATACACCTTCAATTTTTTTCTTCCCAACGGCAGACATGAAACCACTGACCACATCAACACCTCTCCTAAACCTCAGCCACAACCCAGCACGGCAACACCAACAACCCCTTTCCAGTTTCCTCCACTAGCCTCAAACAGTTTGAAAGAGTAGATTACAGACCCAAACCCCCCACACCCCATAAATTCATTCTGTCCAAAATATTGAAATGAGGATTAAGGATCTCAAACCAGCAACCAGGCACAGGCACCAGCCAAGGGAAATTGAAAGAATTAGGAGGTACCAACCAAACCACTGACCCAGAGAGAAAGAGATCGAGGATGAGGATCTGAATTCCGATTTCTGAAGTGTCTGGGACTTGGGAGAAGAAGACGACGGGCGAGGAGGGAGGCGCCGGGCGCGGCAGCAGGTGAAGATCGTGGCGGCGCAGGCCGCAGAGGGAGGAACGCGAGTTGGGAGACGGAGTTGGAACGCGAGATCGAACGCGAGCTGGAAAGATAGTGACTGAGTGAGTTGTTTTCTCATTTAGGTCCCTCAACTAACATATGGATCTCATTTTTGCCCAGGCTGACCTTAAGAAAAACCTGTTTTTCTCTCTTCGGCCCTTTAAATTTTTTTTTGGGCCCGGAGCTTGGGCAAGTGCTCTGGCAAGCCGGGCCCTAAATCCGCCCCTGCACGCAATCAAGCAAAATCCCCCAAATCAATGCACTCACTTCCCTGAGAAAGTCGAAGCGAAATCAAACCACTCACTTACCCAGGGAAGAACCTCTTCGACACAGATTCAAAAAAGAAAACTCCTAGAGTTCATATTAGGCGCGGCGGCGGTGTGGGAGTGGTGAGAAAAGGATGGCTATGGAGGTGGTGTGAGACATAAATTGAGAGTGATCAAGTGTTGAGAAAATGATAATTAGTGAGGCAGAATCCTACGGTATTGTTGCAGAGAAGAATTTGAGTGAGAAAACGGCTGATAAAAAAGATGAAGGACAACGATGCTTTTTTTTGGTACATAAACTATGGCTCATTATTCTTGAACATTTCTCTTCGAAAGAAAGGAGGACGCTTGATAAAAAAAAAACTTACAAAATAAAAATGGTTTAGGTCCTACTTCTTGAGAAAAAAAATGATGCATTTACCGTGTAAAGTTTTTTTGCACCGTTAATCAATAAAATTGTAAGAACGCGTCACGTCATTTAATGAAATTAAATAAAAAAAAATTTCTTCCTCTTTCACAATCTCTCAAAAGAGCCACATTGAATCAACCCATTTGTCCCCCTCGCAACCATCTCTTCCCCCTACCCAAGCAAACATGTAACTACCACCACACCATCCATCATATCTAAAAAAAATAGTTTGAAAAATCGCACTTCTCTATCTCAATTTATCTCTCTCTCTCTCTCTTCTCCATACATTAACTCCATCCAGAACCACCATGAGTTGCGATTTTTACCATGCTTTATCCACTTCCTCCTCTTTATATCGATCTCTCTCGTCCATGTGTTCTCTCTCCCTCACACCTAGGATTTGAGATTTTGAAATTGGTACTAATATGTGGGGTTTCTAGAGCTTACCCTACACAACTTGTCCTATTCCTTTCTTTTTTGCTTCTGCATCAATAGGATCATCGTGGAATGTCCACAAGCTTTAGAGGTGGCTCTAAGAGGAACTTAGACACCCATGACTGCTTATGCGTAGTCGCTTGCGTTGACGACAGTGAGCAAGGTGAAGATACTTAGCCTAAACAGGTGTCGTCGAGGAGTAAGGGTGTGGGGACGAAGAAGATTCAAACACTGTGTTCTAGATATGGTGCGATGCACTGCAGATCTAGTGCGAAATGTTAAACATCTAGTGGCCGAGTTGGCATCGGTGTGAGACGAACAATATGTTATTCATTTTCATTTCTCATTGTTAGAAAGGTTTTACCATTGCTATCGGCATCCGCTGGGTATAATGCTAAATTTAATTACTATTATTATAATTGTAAAAAAAATTACTTTATATATTATAATATTTTTTTATCTTTTTGACGTTTGTCGTCACCCCATATATATTATAATAAAAAGTTATATAATAAAAAAAATTAGTTTTTTTTTTCGAATGGAAAACAAAAAAGTTACAAGATGGTAAAATGTACTTCAAAAAAGAAAATGATAAAATGATTGTCCTACATCAAATCATTTTTTCACCCGTTTTGATGAAAGGGAGAACTAACATCGAGCATAGGTTTTTTTTACACAAAAGTGTAATTTGGAAAGTTATCTACCAATATGGGGTAAAAAAATTATTTTCCAAATAAATGTAAGTGTAAATCACAACTAAAAGGAATGACACAAACATAAGGGTAATTATATGAATTGAATAGAAGGTTGTTAATTAGGAAGAATAAAGTGTAGATTTGGATCTCCACCCATCCTCTCCCTCTGTCTTAGGCTTAGGTATGGGCCTGGCCGACAAAATGAAATTGCCGTATCATATTTTATTTCTTTAGCCTTGAGACAAATTAGTCCGGCATAGGTCATGTTGAAGATACTAAGCGCAATAATTTAGCCTTGATGTCGCGCTCATCAGTGATCGTGCCTCAGACGAGGGACTTGAGGATGAGATACTCATATGTCTGGGGCTCGGTGGGCGTAGTTTGACAAATATAATGTCGAAAGTACTTAGCGTTGTAACTTAGCCATGGTGTTAGGCTCATTGGTGGAAATGTCTTAGACAAGAGACTTAGGATGAGATACTCTTACGTTTGGGACCTAGTGGATGTAGTCTGGCAGTGGCATGGGTTCTGTTCATGGTACTAAGTGAGACTTAACCCTTATTTCATCATTTAATGCAGTGGGTGTTTTCGCAAGTTTGTGACTTTGACCAACTTCTAAACAAGTCTTCATTCAATTCCCATTTGATGTACAAGCCACCCATTATCAATCACACAAGCGAGAAAACTATTTATTAATACAAAAACTAGATGAACAAGGTTTAATAACAAAAGGTAGGTAGTATGATAAAACTTCAAGCTTGCATAGTTTAGATATTTCCTAAGGTTGGTGGTGTTCTACTAACGCTTATATTCTCTTTAACGGAGTTTCATGCTTGCCTGACATACTTCTGCTACAAATACAATACGAGTCTCTCTAGCTTGGTGCGAGTCTTTGCTCTTTGGGTAACCTAAAGGATGATGTTTGACTTCCACTAGACCATACTTTTATCATATAAACCTTTAGGGTGAAGGTGTGAAAAACGACTAGAAGGGGGGGGGGTTGAATAGCGTTTTTAATATAAAAACTTTCCCCTTAAGATTTAAAGTAAATCTTTTCGGTTTCTCTAAGATAGATGGTGCAGCGGATAAAGATAGAGAGAAGAGAAAAGCACACAAGTATTTTATCCTGGTTCACTTGATAAATCCCTCAAGCTAATCCAGTCCACCCGTTAAGGTGATTTCTTCCTTCTTAGAATGAAGGCAATCCACTAATCAGATAATTGTTACAACTGCACTTGAAACCTACAAGTGACTAACAATACACTGACTTAGCTATCACTAAGATTCACTCTCTTAGTCTTCTCTAGGATCCGATCAACCTTGATCTCCTAAAGGAATCACCACTAAGATTCACTCTCTTAGTCTTCTTAAGGATACTGACCTACCTGGTCCCTTAAGGAAAATCAAACAACTGTTTGAGGTTGGTGTTTACAAAGGTTTGCTTCTAAATAAGCTGAGTGTAAACCAAATAAGAATAGATGAAGAAAGTAGAGGCTTGAATCTTTTCTTGTATTGCAGCTCTTGATTTCTCTCTTTTTAGCTTTCTTCTTTTCTTCAGCCTTTTATAGTCCAAGGTGCAAAGGATATTTCTGTTGAGAGAATATGACCGTTGGAGGGCATTTCTGGAACTTCCAGAACCTGCTGTGGCTGAACCTTGGTAGGTAGGCTTTTCAGAATAGTACACTGCTCTTGTACTTCTCGATAGAGACATTTGCCTTTAACCAATGACTTCTGATCAGAGGAATGCTTCGTGTTGGAACTTGTGAAGCTTGGTGATCAGAGTCAGAGGGAAGCTTGGATCCTCTGACCTTCGTAACTTCTGCTTCTGGACCTTCAGAGCTTCTGAACCTTCAGAGCCTCTGGTCCCTCAGAGCTTCTGGTCTTCAGATCTTCTGATCCTCAGATCTTCTGATCCTCTGATCTTCTGATCCTCTGATCCTCTGATCCTCAGATCCTCTGATCTTCAGATCCTCTGATCTTCAGATCCTCTGATCTTCAGATCTTCTGATCCTCTGATCTTCTGATGAATATATCTTCTGGTGTCAGAATCAGAACCTGTTTGTCAAAACACTCAAGACAAACATTAGAGTATCATAGTTGTTCATCCACAAATAAATACTTGTTATCATCAAAACATAGAGTTGTACCACATGACCAAATCTTGATCTTACAATCTCCCCCTTTTTGATGATGACAAAACCATGTATTTTGATGAACAACTCTAAACAAATAAACTGAATACACTCAGAGTATAAGGTCAGAGTTAAAACTTATCCTGATGTGTATAGTTTATCTAGCTCCTTCTGAATCTGAATCTAATACTTAATAAAAACGTTAGTAGTATCTAGATTATGAGCTATATTGAAGTATGTGATCAGAGTTAATTGAGTCATAAGATATATCATAGCATTGAAAAAGATGACATCAATCAGAATGTATCGTTAGAGCATAGAAATTGATCACATAAAGGAGTTGTTAAAATACTATTAGTTCTCCCCCTTTTTGTCATAAGCAAAAAGAATGAAGGTGGAAAAAAAAGTAAGAGCATAAGGCGAAATACTCCCCCTCAGAAGGAATACCAAGTGATACTTGGCTTCTGATTAGTATAGATTCTTCTGATGAAAGCAGAAGTGTGGTTCCGGTGACATCTCCATTCTGGACAAAATTTCATCTTCAGATTACTTCAGAATGAGAAGCTATGAACCTACTCTTCTTCTGATGACGCAAGTCAGAAATTGTAGTAGCATCTTCTGATGTTGTTGCTTCTGGTTTGTCAAGTTCTGAGTCTTTGTTTCTTTCTGAAACGGTCATGCTCATCCCTGCAAGCTTTTTCAGCTAGCTTTGACTTGACCAAATCTTACTCTACTGATGCCTCCAAGATCAACTTCACCTTCAGGTTCAAGTTTTGGATCTTGGGACATATGCCTTTCTCCCGTCATGTGTTGCTTGCATCCACTGTCCAGGTTCCATGGTTGGAGTTTCGATGGACCTATTGAAGATATCTGCAACATATATAATCTTATCCCTAGGTACCCACTTTCGAGGTCCTTTCTTGTTAGTTAGCCCAGAAGTTCTGACAACTTTGGGTCTTTCAGCAGGATAATATACAGGAATTTTTGCATGATATTTAGACATGGAGAAAGATCCCTTTTTACGAGGATTTTTAGCAACTTCAGCAGGTACAGGGTCAGGCAATATGGTACCAGAGGGAACAAAGCATTCATACAAAGATTTAGCTTTAGGCACAGAGGGCTCATTTCTAATTGGTTTAGAATACCCAATGCCACGCATTCCATTTCTGCTCACGCCATAGATCAATGAAGCCATCAAGCTTCTATCTACGCTTTTAGCCAGGAATCTTTGAAAAGATTTTTCATACTTAGATTCATGCTTACTATCAGAGGCATCGCAGGCAATAACTTCTTCTAACTTAGCAATTTGATTCTTAAGCACAGAGTTAGAGTTAACTAAAGCATGATTATCATTTTTCAAATCAGATATGATTTTCTCATGTTCAGAAGGAGTTTTAGAAACAGCAGATAAGTTCTTTTTCAGCTTCTTATGCTTAGACAACAAGGAGTTATACTTATCCATGATATCAGACAAAGCATGTTTCAGTTCAGAGGTAGAGAAGGAAGCAAATACCTCATTTTCATCGTCAGAGTCTGGATCTCCTTCTGATTCTGAGTCAGAGTCAACAGCTTCCTTTGACTCTGCTCCTTTGTCTTTGACAATGGCCATGAGTCCTTGGACTTCACCATCAGAGTCAACATCCTCTGACTCTGATTCATCAAAAGTCACCATCAGACTTTTCTTTGTCTTGAAATGCTTCTTTGACTTTTTGTCGTTTGATGAGCCTTTGTATTTGCTCTGCCTGTGCTTCCAGATGCAGTTGAGCTTTCTGGATATCAGAGTCAACTCATCCTCATCAGAATCTTCAGAGTCTTCTGCTTCAGCTTGGAGAGCTTTTGACTTCTCAGATTTGGATTTCAAAGCTATAGACTTCTTCTTCAGATCCTGCATTTCTGAGCGCTTCAGTTCATGGCATTTCAGTATGCTGATGAGTTCTTCTAAACTCATATACTCAACATCTCTAGTTAGCTCCAAGGAAGTTATCAAAGGCATCCAGCTTTCAGGAAGACCTCTAAGGATCCTCATGACATGATCCGCAGTGGTGTAGTTATTGTTGAGGGGTCTTATTCCAGCAATAATCAACTGGAATCTGGAAAACATATCTTCAATGGATTCGTCAGGTTCCATTTGGAAGGATTCATATTTCTGGATCAAAGACAGTGCCTTTGATTCTTTCACTTTCTTGTTTCCTTCATGAGACATCTTCAAGGATTCAAAGATGCCCTTGGCGGAATCACGATCAGTAATTTTCTCATATTCTTCATATGAAATGGCACTTTGCAGAATAGCTCTTGATCGGTGATGATCTCTGAACTCCTTCTTTTGATCTTCACTCATCTTCTCCCTTGGGATTTTTACACCATGTTCATCAACAGGAGGGGTGTAGCCATAAACAACAAAATCCCAGAGATCAGGATCAAAGCCAAGAAAGAAGCTTTCGATTCTGTCTTTCCAGAAATCAAATCTCTGACCATCAAAGACAGGTGGTCTTGCACTGTATTGATATTTGCTTGTAGTAGTGGTGGAATCCATGAGTTTTTTCACACTGGCCCGGATCTACTGAACACTGTTAAGTGTGGTAATCAGAACTTGCGCTCTGATACCAATTGAAGGTGTGAAAAACGACTAGAAGGGGGGGGGGGGGTTGAATAGCGTTTTTAATATAAAAACTTTCCCCTTAAGATTTAAAGTAAATCTTTTCGGTTTCTCTAAGATAGATGGTGCAGCGGATAAAGATAGAGAGAAGAGAAAAGCACACAAGTATTTTATCCTGGTTCACTTGATAAATCCCTCAAGCTAATCCAGTCCACCCGTTAAGGTGATTTCTTCCTTCTTAGAATGAAGGCAATCCACTAATCAGATAATTGTTACAACTGCACTTGAAACCTACAAGTGACTAACAATACACTGACTTAGCTATCACTAAGATTCACTCTCTTAGTCTTCTCTAGGATCCGATCAACCTTGATCTCCTAAAGGAATCACCACTAAGATTCACTCTCTTAGTCTTCTTAAGGATACTGACCTACCTGGTCCCTTAAGGAAAATCAAACAACTGTTTGAGGTTGGTGTTTACAAAGGTTTGCTTCTAAATAAGCTGAGTGTAAACCAAATAAGAATAGATGAAGAAAGTAGAGGCTTGAATCTTTTCTTGTATTGCAGCTCTTGATTTCTCTCTTTTTAGCTTTCTTCTTTTCTTCAGCCTTTTATAGTCCAAGGTGCAAAGGATATTTCTGTTGAGAGAATATGACCGTTGGAGGGCATTTCTGGAACTTCCAGAACCTGCTGTGGCTGAACCTTGGTAGGTAGGCTTTTCAGAATAGTACACTGCTCTTGTACTTCTCGATAGAGACATTTGCCTTTAACCAATGACTTCTGATCAGAGGAATGCTTCGTGTTGGAACTTGTGAAGCTTGGTGATCAGAGTCAGAGGGAAGCTTGGATCCTCTGACCTTCGTAACTTCTGCTTCTGGACCTTCAGAGCTTCTGAACCTTCAGAGCCTCTGGTCCCTCAGAGCTTCTGGTCTTCAGATCTTCTGATCCTCAGATCTTCTGATCCTCTGATCTTCTGATCCTCTGATCCTCTGATCCTCAGATCCTCTGATCTTCAGATCCTCTGATCTTCAGATCCTCTGATCTTCAGATCTTCTGATCCTCTGATCTTCTGATGAATATATCTTCTGGTGTCAGAATCAGAACCTGTTTGTCAAAACACTCAAGACAAACATTAGAGTATCATAGTTGTTCATCCACAAATAAATACTTGTTATCATCAAAACATAGAGTTGTACCACATGACCAAATCTTGATCTTACATAGGGGTCTTGTATGGAGGCTCCTGGACGAATTTTCCAACTTTTTTTATTTTGTGCATCATTTTCTTGTTATTGTTGGCTTGCATTACCCGTATTAGCCTTGAGGCGAATTCAACTTGGTTAAGGTCTTCTCTGCATCAATGCATGGAGTTGTGAAGTATGCTCGCATTTTGTGGAGGAACTGATCTAGTTAGTCCTTCCCTATTTGTTTACGCTTTCTAATAGCTTTGAGAATCATTCTATTAACGATTTCACCCTTAATCTAAGGATACTCCCCCAATAGGAAGTACTGCATAACATAAAAATTAAAGCACGCCTATATGAGTTCTTTAAAAAAAGGTCATAGAGGGTCCATTTCCTGATGATACAATGACACTAGGGTAGAGAGTTGAGAGAATTTCTTCGCTGGAATTCTAAGCGAATGCCCATTTTCCCATTCCTCATTTGGTTAGGGGTGTAAAAAACTGATTTTACTATGCCTCGGACCCAAGACAATCATATGCTGCATCAATTGATACGTGCTTGCTACGGATGAAGGACCTTGGATGATACTCTCGTTGAGCTTGTTGGAGTCGTCTTGAAAGACTTGACTTCAACCTTTACTTTTATAGCTGGTATTTTCTATTATATTTTGTGTTTTGTATTGAGAATAAGTTGGGCTTATATATTGAATTTAGGTCTTGTATATTGGCCCACATAGAATTTTTAGGATTGGGCTTTCACCTTGAGGGCCAATAAATAGAAGTTAAGAGAGTATTGATCACAAGTGAGGGTAGATTAGGTTTGGTCACTTTGGACTTGGCCCATAACTCTTTTAGTTTGTGACTTTCCTTGCTCCCTATATAATGGCGAGAAGTTGATTTTGTAGACACATTTGATCAAAATTTAAAATTTGAGTTGGTGAGTTCGAAATCTCCCTTCAAATTCTCTCTTAAGAAACCCCTTTAGAATTATCAAAGATACACAATATTTGTGGTTTCTCCTCACCGTTGGCTTATCAAGCCTTCATTTCTAGAACACTTTTGGCACCGCCACCTCTTCTTCCCCTTCCATTTTGTGATTTTCTTCCCTTTAGACTTTTCCTTTGGCTTCAAGGAGATAGAACCATTACTAGTTTGGAGATTCATGGAGTTTAAGCATAGATCCACATCATTAGCCCTCTTATGGACTTCCTTATCTCCTTAGCCTCTTGTGAATCTGGGATTATCCACATGCTCATAATGTAACAATTCGGAGCCACTTCTTGGTCCCCTTGAATTGTAACTATTTCGGTGTTGTCAGTTGAAAACTTCGATGCAAGCCTCCTAGTTAATATGCACATGTCGAACACATTCAATGAAGGTCAACATAAGATTGCATTGTAAGAGGTAAGGTTGTTCGCTACCATGAACTAACGAGTGATCATCTTCGATTACATTGATGCTCCACACTAGTTGCGACCCTTTGGCGTAAGCTTCTTCTCCTTTTATCTCAAAAGCTTTATGTTGTCATCGGACTCTTGTGACTACATTAGATCTATGATTTCGGTCAAAGGTTTTTTAGACGGATTGCCAAGTATTGTTTCATGCTTGGCGAAAGTTCTATCATGATGCACATTCTATTTTACGTGATTGTTGTGCATTGATGTCATCTTTTGACTCTTTTGCTTTATCCCCTAATTCATTTTGGATCAAGGATGTTTCTCCCGAATTAGGTGTTTTTCTTGAGGCTGGTGTATTAAACTTGATCCCTTCTTTTTGATTAACCTATAATCAGCATCTTAAGAAAAATAACATTTTAAAACAATTAATCATTAAATTTTGAACTTCTTTTTGTCTGGTAAGCAAAACAATATGACGTTTATTTCGATAACATTGTTCAAATAATTTGGTCAATAAGCAAACCATTTGCAATTGGGGAAGTATGGTATGGACATGCTTATGAGTACCAAACCAAAAGCGTGCTTTTCAGAGGAAGTATCCATATAGTTCCAAGTAACAAATGCACAAGTTCCAGGGATTGGTGGCATCAGTAGTGGATCCTGTGAGAACAACCCGAAAATACCGAAAGGGAAGCAGTGCGTTGGGGCCAGTTATGGGCCAAGATGCAAATTGACCAGGTTTGCACACTGTCCAGTCATTTTCATGGACTCTCAAGTTCTTCCAACTCTTCCCATCCAGTGAACCCTGAAAATCCCACACATGATTAATTAACCTTCCTTTTGAACAAAAAAAATACACCACTCAAGACCTGTGGGTAACCATTGTTTACCTGAATATTCCAACATCTCGGAAAGGCCTTGGAACCATCCTGCCTCAGCGTATAGTAGTTGCACATAAGCTGCAAAAATGGTTTTCCCTTTTCAATCAGATTCTTTCTAATAAAGTAATGATGTTCTCACAGGTGAAATTCTACAAAGCCACTTGCTCAAAGTGTGTGACAAGACCAATAGCACCCTAAGGAGCGAAGGGCCAACATAAACAGTCAGCATATTATGTACCTGATGATCTTGGCCAAGATCAACCATCCACCAGGTAGAGTTATGTCCATTTTCCAATCGAGGCCCAGCAAAACATGTTCCCTGTGAAAGCCAAATGAAGTTTAGGCATCATGCCACCCAAGACATTAATAGTTCAGTAATAAGTAAACTTAGCATACCTGGTAGGTTCTGGAGACCAAAACCTTAGGATCAGTGTATCTTGAGTGGGGACTGCTGGCTGTAATCGCAATTTTCTTTGGCTGCCACACAAATTTTAGAAGAGCATGTATAAACAGTTCCTTGACCAGCCCTTAGCACAAAACTTACTTAAGAATGGATGAGGAAAAAAATAATGTGGAGGATCTACCTCTGCCAAAAGAGGATTAACCCACTGGTGTTCACCATAGGATGTGCCTGCAAAGTACAGAACTCCATTGTTGTCCCCGTCACGAATGTACTGGAGCTCCCTGTAACTAGACCGTCTATGCTGGAGTCTAACACTACAAGGAAAGGCAATGTGGGTTAACTCTTGTTAAACATGTGATGATGATGTGTGTATTCTATTTCCTTTTTTGTGTGTTCAAAATATGATGAACATAGAAATTAGAAAACATTAAAAGGCAAACCAACAACTCAAAATACCCCTTACTCTAGTAGAAAGTAATCAGATTCAGAATAGAATTCCTAAGTTATTTAGAAAACCCTAAGCAGCCAAGCAACTAATGACTACGTTATGATATATCATCAATCCATTACATATGATATATCATATTTCAATACTTCTAATATTTCTTTCCCATATCCATTATCACTAATCCAGACCCCACCAGCATGTCACTGTTACTATCACTTGAATTTGATAAAATAATACTTGTATTTCATTCATAATACTTGACTAGACTACAATATATATATAGACTAACAAAGAGATTAAAACAAACTAAATCTATCTCAACCTATATCTATTTAAATAGATATTATCTCTATTTAAATAGACACTAATCTAAAATAGATAAACAAATCTTAACTATATCTCTATGAGATAGCACTAATAATAAACTAAATCTTAACAGATATTCAACACTCCCCCTCAAGCTAAAGCTTACTTAGCTTTAAGCTTGTAACAAATCTAACCCAAGAAGAAAATTATCTTAATAGATATCCCTTAATAATGACGGTCTTGGCGAATCTCTGAATTGAATAACTTTCAAACTTCTAGTAAATCCTTGGCGGCAAAAAACAACTTCTCATACTTGATCTGGCTGAAATTGATGCAAGACAAAAACCAATTCTTCTGGAGTGTCGTAAGGTAGCTGAGCCAGCAAACAAGGGCGAAAAACCAGCAACAATACGCCCGAAAACAAAACAAAGCTGAAGCAACAATTCACCAACATCAACCACACATAAATAAAACATACTTGAAGTCAATCGATTGATGGCTTCTAAGACAAACAATGGTGTCAACTTTGACACAGAAAACTCTCAAACATTAGAGAGTGGGCCAGCGCAACTCGCAGCTGAAGCCCTAAAACCAGAACCAATAACTCTCAACTAGAGAGTGGGCCAGCGCAACTCGCAGCTGAAGCCCCGAAACCAAACCAAACAATCGAGACAAAACAAACGAAGGTGACACTGTCACCTTCAAAACCAAACCAAACCAAATTGCATAAAGTCAGTCTAGATCAATATAATAACAGCATCTCGAACCATGAGACGCAAACAACAACTCAAGTCTCAAAAACCAATGTGGACCTGAGCGTCAAAACAGAGTTAAAACTCTAAACCAACCCAAACTTGGCCAACAGTGAGATATGACACGAGAAACGTCCAAACAGGGTCAAAACAGCTGACCCACAAACCAAACAACCAAACAGGGAGAGGAAGACCGGATGATCACAATTGTGAAGGCACAACACACGTCAAAACAGAGGATCCTTAAAACCAAACCTGGCTGATACACAAAGAGGACCAGCGAGAACAAAGCAGCGGAGAGAGCGGTGCAACCTGACTGATACACAAAGAGGACCAGCGTGAACAAAGCAGCCGAGAGAGTGGCGCGTGGACTTCACACGCAGAGAGATGGGAGGCGTGTGGCTTGGAATCCGGCGGCGGTGGCTGACTGTAGTCTCTAAGATATTTAACAATATCTAACACTTCCCATCAAGGTAAAGCATATATGTCATATGCATAGCTTGTAACAAATATTATTAACTCGAGAAGCCGCTGCTGCCGGAGAGAGAAATTCACACAACACTTCCCCTCAAGCTAGAGCATATATATCATATGCATAGCTTGTAACAAAAAATAATTAACTTGAGAAGATGCTGCTGCCGGAGAGAGAAATTCCCAAAAACAATCCGAAAATCTTTTCCAACTCTAAAGAAAGGAAACCATAATCAAAAAGAAATGAGGCCGTAAGAAAACGTGACAAGGATCACTAGGGTTCCAAGAGAAAGGAAACCATAATCAGAAAGAAACGAGGCCGTAAGAAAACGGCTAGAACTAACAAACGGAAGCAAAGTACGAAAAATAAATCCAAAGAGATTTTGAAAGTCACCATGAGGGGGCTCACGGGGGAGGAGCCCCCTCACAGCGGTAGGATCAAAACTAGCTCTGATACCAACTTGAATTTGATAAAATAATACTTGTATTTCATTCATAATACTTGACTAGACTACAATATATATAGACTAACAAAGAGATTAAAACAAACTAAATCTATCTCAACCTATATCTATTTAAATAGATATTATCTCTATTTAAATAGATACTAATCTAAAATAGATAAACAAATCTTAACTATATATCTATGAGATAGCACTAATAATAAACTAAATCTTAACAGATATTCAACACTATCTACAACAAGTACTTATGCCCTACACAATAGGAACCTTAAATGCATATATTTGTGATCTAATTGCGCTCTCTGGTGCTTCAACATCTACCCAAGAAAGTATATAATCAAATACAAGTAGTGTCTGCACTAGAATATTTCCCTTACCATGCAGCACCTTAAAACAGTTACGCGGAGGCAGAAAACAAGGATAGGAGAAATGGAAAGATAGGTCGAGATAATTTTTAAGTCATCAAATAGATCAAGTTATCCATTTCTTCTATGGGTCTTGAAAGAAATTCTCTCCATACATCCAAATGGGGATCATGTCCATAAGTTTGTTGAATAAGAATTACAATAAACCAGAAATAATGAATCATAACTGATAATAAGGTAAAAAGTTAAATTTGCATGCTATTTTCACAATGAAATAAGTTATATTGCTATCCACAGTAGAGGCTACAATCTAAAATTTGAAAAATTACTCAATTCAGTCAATGGAAATGCAAAGCATGACTTAATGTCCCAACGACAAAACTGAGAAGACAAACTAGGATGAAGAACTTACTTTTCTTCATTTTCTGGCCTTCCTGGCCCATAATCAACAAAACTGATAGCCTCATTAACCTGTAACAAATAAAATAAAATAACAGAACTGTTACTCGAAGACAACATTTACAAAATCACTTTATATACTGCCTGAATTAATTGGAATAAGAGAGAAAGAATTACTAGGAATAAGACAGCAGACTTACAAGACTTCGGAGAACAGGAATGTGGCAGACAATGTAGCTATTCTGCAACTGCAAAGTGATAACAATTGTATAGTTAGAATAAGCAAATCCTGATATCATAGTCCTGTAAAGAGCCCATAAATATCTGAATGCAGAGCATACGAACCTTATCAAGCAAGGAATATTGCAGTAGTGGAAATCGCACATATGGCAACAAGTCATAAACTAACTGAAGCCTCCCGCCAAAAAGGAGTTCTGGCGTTGAATTGATTATTAACTGATCCACTACTTCCCATCCAAACAAGTCTTTTGCATTCATGCCAAACAACAGGATTGCATTAAGAACTTTCTCTTCAGATGTTACTGTCAGATCAGGATGCTGCAAAATATAAATATAGATTTGAGATATTATCAGTCAACTGACGTAATATTACAGTGACCTACTGGAATATTGTTAGACAATTGTTGATGTGTAGCAGACTATATCTAAAACGATATCGTGGGGTTAAGTTTTGGCTTTTCATCCTTGAGAAACTTGGAGTTTATGTGAAACAGTATCTACAGTTCTTTAGATCAAACAACTCACTTCCCATCCACATTGCACATGCATGAATGCACTAAAATATTGCTTTCAACTTCAATGGAATATCCATATGAGTATGATAGGAACTGAATTTACAGTGGAGTTTATAGAGAAAAAACTCAAAACAGAGCTTTGATAACAAGGAAAACTTCTCTACCCCGTGGCAACAGCCAACCCACAATTACAAATAATTACTTGCATTTCCCACTACCCTCTCTTTCCATAATATTCATTATCCTCCTCATTGAATTCAGCACCCCAGCTCTCAGATTTTGCTGTCAAGTGTCCAGTTTTTTAGGATTTTGGGATAACAGAGTCCTCCCCACTATTTCCCAAATCATTTCCCACCCAACCTTTATTCCTGTTCCCCCTCATGTGGTAGAACTTAATTATAGGCCTGTGTTAAGGCGCATCAGAGTAAAAACTTCAACTCTTTATGCCCTCCTACCCATAAAACTTGTCTTCTTTACACTTGTGTGCATGCCTCTTTAGAAGACCTTATTTAGTATTCAGTTATACTCCTAAGATTTACCATCAAATTCAATAAAATGAAACTTGAAGAGAGACGCACCTGAATGATATTGATGAAAGTTGTTTCATCTAACATAACAAAGTCAGTACTTGCACTGATACAATAGTCAAAGTTCATGGCAATTCTCCTGTGCAGTGTTTCTTTAATAAGGCTACATGATGGGATTGAAGAAACCACTTGGAGGAGTGGAAATAACGAGTCCTGCAACAAAGTTCAACAGTTAGCTTCAAAAGCTACGGCATTACTAGTAGCCAAAATTGTCTGCTTCATCCTCCATTAAATCTGTGTATAATAGAAAAACTCTGCTGTATGACCTTCACCCAATAGAAGAACTTCATCCCTGCATATAATATGTAGACGAGAAGTATCAATATCTTAGAATCGATTACTGTAAAATGGATCTCTTCTTTTGTTTTCACAAGTCCGAAACTGCATCTCTCTTCTCTGATCAGTTTATTCAAGTGGCATCCACAGGATAAATGATTCTAACTTCAATAGTACGTACTGATACTGTTGTGAGTTAAGTTTACCAAACTACCTCTGAGAGGCATTCTAAGAGCATTTTGCAACATTCTTGGTGGAGAAAAGTCACTCCAAATTGATCAGCCAATAAAAGGAGCTGGAGCAACAAAGAACCAGAATCTATGAATTTCTCATTCAGTTGACCATCATATAAAAAGTCAAGCATAGCCTTGAAAGCTTCTGGTGGCACATCTCGTAAAGTAACGTCAGAGGACATGCTTTCACTCATTCCATTTGTGAACATCTGGAAAATAACAAGTTCTTTAATTGATAGCTCGCATGGACAGTATACAAAAATACATAAACACCACATTAAACATACTATTACCAAACATAGCATGAATATTATTTGCATAAAGAGAAAGTTAAATTATTATCGTGGTCAAATGTGTATTTGGGGAGATTCAGAAATATCCTTTCAAGGTTTTGTTGGATATACAGTCATCACTTTTGAACTGAACCCTCACATAATTAAGCTCATCAAAACTAATACATCCTCTACATGTAAATAAAAGCTAAGCGCATACACCCTCCGGTCACTATTATAAGCAAAAGTTAGTTTTGTAGGTTCATTCAATAAATGATGTATGTGACCATTTTAATGACTACATACATCATTTATTGAATGAACTAAAAAGCTAACTTTTGCTTATAATAGTGACCGGAGGGTGTAGGTGCATAAATCTTGCAATTACGAATATTCAAAAAAACTACACTTCATGGCAGCATACACATTACATGAGATAAAGGATAGTGAAATTGGCTCACCTTAGCAAAGGGGATACTCCATAAACTGAGAACAATTTTATGTGCTCGAGCAACAAGGCCATAACTCTCAATGTAGATGTTTACATCACTGTACTGGCCCGTTACTTTCAATTGCTTCAGTCTCTGAATGCTGAGTGGGAGTGATGGCAAAGTTGAACAATGAGGTCGGATACATGGATATGTTAACTCCACATCCTTGCCCCCGTCAAACAACTTGTTATCTAGCTTAAATCGTTCCATAATCTCTTCACATTGCTTCACCAGTGGCATGACTTCAAACTGTAGACTTAAAGCCCTCAAAGAACCAAGTTGTTCCGGTGGAATCTACAGGATACAAAGACCCAATTACCTTAAGATCATAAATTCATAGACTAGTTTAACAAGTACAGTGCAGCAAATTAAATATAAATCAGGTGATAATGAGTTAGACAAAATCAAGTGATCATGAGTTAGAAATTTAAGTATGAAAATAGAAGAAGGAAAGAGTGTTACCCGAGTCCAGCCAGTGTAGATGTAGTGAAGCAGAGCATGGAGAAGCGGATAAGATACCGAGGGTAGTGTGATGACAAAGGAAGATGAGGAGGAAGAAGAAGAAAAGAAGTTTCCAGATGCAGATAAAATTGTCTTGTGAGCAGGAACAGGTCGTTGGTCTTTACCAACAATGAATAACATGTCAGACAAGTCCCAAGTCTGAAGGAAATTTTTGAGACCCCATTTGTCATAATCTAAATCCATCTCCTCCTGAACATGAGGCAGATGAGAAAGAACATTAACGTTTCGATACCTAACATGCTTATCCCAGCTACTGAGTCCAATATACTGAACATTACAATTGGGATGAGAATCCAACCACTGGAAAACAAGATCTTGAAAAGGGTATTTGCCGTTACCGACACTAATCAAGCCATCGTAGATGCTGATCCAATAACTCTGAAACGAGGTGGAGCAGCAGAGTCCAACCCCGGCGGCGTCAACGACGGTTTTCCCATTGACCTCGATTTTGAGGCGTCGATTTCGATGACTCCCCAATATGATCGTGTAGTGAGGAGTGCTGTCTCTCTTGTAATGGTAGCCCTGGCTTCCCACATTCTCCCGGAAAACCAGCGTCACATCGTTGCAGGCGAATGCTTCGAATGCCACGCAACCCCGACCTGCTTCCCGGAACTTCAAATCCTCTCGCCACGCGCACTCAAATGGCGGCACCGTCAGCAGCTTCTCCACCATCTTCTTCTTTCTTCTATGTATGTGTATGTGTATATGTATCAATCTATGTTCGATTCATATATATATATAGTAACAGTATCTGAAACGTCACTATCTATCTACCCTAAAAAACATAAGAAACAGCTAGGCTAGCTATTAGAAGCTGGATTTGATTTCCCACTTGGATGGTTAGATACAATGAAATTATTGGATCTGTATCCATCCTTCCTACGCCACATCCTTATCCAAGCACAAAGATGAAATATCTATGCTGACTAAGATCCTCGTAAGGTAAATGAAATGAACAAAAATGATTTCAGATCAAAACACATGATTGATTCATTGTCATGTTGCGCGTATCTACCCTTGATTCGACACGTGTGGGACCATCCTCGTCACCTAATCGTTTGCCTTAGCCTCAGGACAAGAACAGAACACCATACATATCATATCATCCATATTTCATAGCATAACATTTATAGGGGTGTTATTCATATCCGATGAAACCGACGAACCGAACTGAACCAAAGTAATTGGATTGATTTTTTTTTTTTGTTATTCGGTTAAAAGCCGATCGAAACCGATAAAAATCAATGGAGATTGGTTCGGTTCAAGAAGCTAATTGAAAGATTGAAGAACTAGGATTTTCAAATTTGGGGCTCAGGGTTAAGAATTGAGGCTAATTTTGTAGATTAGGGTAGATGACTAAATTCACGGTTTTCAAAACTTATCTTCTGACTGTTGGAGCATGATGTGGCAATCCAACGTGGAAAAGATTGGTGTCATTTGGACTTTTCCGTCGCAGGGACGAACGGAAAACACAATCAATGACTAACTTGACCGACGATGACAAATTCAAAAACAAAAAAAAGACTATTTCCAAAGTATGAGACTAGACCGTAGTAAGTGAACACATTCAGTGACCAAAATGGCGGTTTACTTCATTTTTTCATTTTGCTATCTCATAATTAATTTTGAATTTAATAACATTTAAAATAGAAAATAGAAGTTGTGATAGAATCACTTTGTAAATCTTTTTACACTATCAATGCATAAAACTTAATTTTTTTTTCTAGAAAAGCAATTATTTTTCACTGTTTGCAATTATTTTCTCATTCTTATATATCAAAATTTACATAAATTGTCTCAAAAGAAATTATAAAGTACTTTTGTTCACTCAACAAACATTGGTGGGTTTGCATCTAGTTATCAGATGATTCTCACATAACTACAGTTTGTTTTGCCATTATGGACTACTTCAGTTACTTTTGATTATACTACAATTATTCCTTAAAATTTCGAAACAAACTTTTTTATAAATAAATTCTCCTTAAAAAAGATTGTTAACATGGTATTTAGTCTTATAGTATAGTAGAAAAAGGGTGAAATGAACTTGAAAATATTAGGTTAAAAATGATCTCATTATTAGATATATATGAGAAAATATAATAAAATGAACCCAATGGCATAGTATGGTCTATATAGCCAATATCAAATAATAGGATAAAGCTTTGTTGTTGTTGAGTGAACTCTGTTAAAATGTTAACCTGGATGTATGTATTTTTATATTTTTTTTGTGAATCTATATCTTTATATATATTTCTTTTTTTAAGCAAAATGATATATAAGATTATATAGTCAAGAATACACAAGCCACCAACCAAAAGAGGGGACACTACAACAAAATAAAGCCAACGAACTAAAACCGCTCAAACAAGCCCCAAGACCAAACTATACAACTAGCCCTAAAAGAGAAAGCGATCCGACCCCCAAAGCAACCCTACCAAAAGACCAATGAGGGAAGGATCAACACAACTAGCAAGAAAGCCTCCAAAGAATTAACTCGAAACTCCCCTACACCCAACCAGAAAGAAAACAACCAACCGCCCAACCGCCTCCTCTAAGGAGATTTGCTCGCTTAAATCATTGTCGCAATCTGGCACAATCTGGTTCAAAGTAGTCGTATCTGTGCAATCATACATCATGCCCAAATATTTTCCCATCAAGAGGACACTCCTCGCTCTAGTCATAACACCATAAGGCTCTGAAAACTCCGCTAGCAAGAGCATCAACTATATATATTTCTATAAGTCAACCCTATTTTTGTGTTATTTTTTTTTTGGGCGTGAAGTCAGCCCTATAAAAACTTGTAAACATTTAAGAAAAATATCAATATCTCATGTTATGTGATACAAGATTCATTCCCTAATTGAGCGATAATATGGCATGAGAGTACTAGTATCACCCTCTTCTAAACACTTTAGAGGCTCACTACGACATCCACTGCGACTAGTTGCATAAACACAGTTTCATCATTAATGACTACCGGAAGGAGAGTATTAGTACTAGAAATACTGTACACCAGTATGGCAGTATGTGTCATAATAGGTATCGTATGTACAAAACAAAGCACCATTTTCCAACTTGCTTTGCAATACAGGTCATTCTGTTAGAGTGGTAACTGAGACCCTCTTGGACTACCAAAAGAAAACCCAGGTTCATGTCTTTTGTTCATGTATTGAGGTCTTGAGGGTAGAAAGTGTCACGAATTGATCCCAAAATTCCAAAACATCATAAGCTCTGCTCTGCATCTTTGTACTGGAGGGCTAACATCTTGTTATCCAGAGGCAAAGTAATAAAACCATGAAGACACGTATGCATTAAGCAAGGTATAATGTAAAGAGGTGGATAATTTACTTCAATCAACAATTGTCAGCTTTTGGAATCTACACGATTAAACGCAAGAGTTAAGAAAAATACAAGAATACAATTCAAACAGAAAAGTTGAACTTGTTTGGTTTGGAAAATTATTTTTTGTTTGTATTTGTTTTCACTGATAATTGCAAAATGTCATCTTATTTTTATTGTTTTTTATTTTCAAAAATTTATACAGAATTGTGAAAACAATTATTAGTGAAAACAGGAAATCAAATAAAAACAATGTGATGTTTTTTTATTTATCAATGAAAAGATTAAATAATATTTTCTCAAATAAAACCTGTCCTCCATTACATACCATGTGATTGAAGATAAACAAAAAATATTCTTTAATTAAATTTTGAGAAAAGAGCATCCCTACCTCAATTTATGTTCTTAAAATGGTACCCAAAACTGCGCCAGAATTCCAATCTTACTAACTTCAACTTTGGCTTTCTGCATAAGGCGAGCTTCGTAGTCTTGGCTGTATCATTTTCAAACAATTCAGACAAAAAATTACCCACGAACAAAATTGCTTAAAGCATTATTTAAAGTGACCTTTGATTTTCTAATCTTCCAGACTTCTGATTTCGCCGGTTGGGGAAGATAAGAATATCTGTCAATGGAATTTAAGACAGCAACTTCATCCGTGCCAGAGTCAATAACTGGCAACAAGTCCTGTAGCAATTCAGAAGATAGTATAATATATTCTTAGACGAGTATCTAACTCATAACTCATTTATATATTACAATTCAGCACTTTGGCAAGCATGATCAACAATGTCATAGATACAACTTCACATATTTCTTATCAGGTTGTTTGGGAGGAGGGTTTTTGGAAGGCAAAATGATGAAAGGTTAATTTTTTTTTATTAAAATACATATTATCAAATCGATGTTTTTACCATAATTTAATCTCTTAAATCTTAATCCTTTATTATAATAAACATTTTATAATTTTTTATTTCAGAAGTAAAAAATTTCCAAATCTCTCCTCATCCAAAAACATCCCCCTAAACAACCACTCTCTCTCTCTCTCTCATATATATATATATCAAATAGTATCACAATTCACAATAATCAGTTTCTCAGATTCAATTAAATAATTCAAGGTCAATACCGATTCGAAAAGGGAGAAAAAGAAAAAGAATGAAAGAAAGCAAAGGATGGTATTTTGTCAAGTTTTGTTGTTCAAAATCTTCAGTTTCAATTCTGAAGAATTCAAGTTTTTTTTTAAAAAAAAAACTTCCCAGCCATAAAATTATTGTTTTAGGCATTACACTAGAAAACAGATCGGTCATTATCACTCAGAAAATCAGGTGAAAAAATTAGCTTCATGGAAAAGACTAACTAGCCATACGATTTAATCTTACCTCTTCCTCTGAAGCACCTTTTCCTGTTTCCTCATGGTTCTTCACTACCAAAGAATCAAAGTAAAACAATATCTGGAGAGGAAATGTTAATAAGTAATACAATTAAAAGAACAGCATTTGAAAAAATTGACACTGCTGGAGCTAGGTCAGTTAAATTAAAACCAGAAAATATGGTACATAAAGTGACATTAAGAATCAAACAAGGTTGTCGGCCAATGGGTGTAAGTTACCTGTTCAAGTAACTGAACATTTGATGAATTGGTTGCCATGACTTGAACTCCTAGCAAATTGTTTCTATTACTGCAGAAGGGGCAGAAAACAGTGCTGAAGACACACCCATCTTCTAAACACCAAATACCCTGTTCCGGGGCACTTTTAGGTATTCTATTCAAAATACGTTGATCAACACAAGAAGAATCAGTAAGAATAACTGGTAAGCTATCTGATGTATCTGTGGTATATGTTTTCAGTTTCTGCTTCAAAAGGGATCTTAAGTAAACTTTTGATGATGAAATCAGAGAGCATGTAAGAAACAGATCATTCTCAGGTCGCCCCAATGGGTTTTTGCAGAGTGAACAAAATATCTGCAACCTTTTGTCAAGTAGAGGGGCAGTTAATGAACATGTACCAGGTAGATTGCTTGTTGGTATCTGTGGAGAATGTGACTTCAAATTTCTCTCTAAACCAGGTTTAGTTCCATGAGTTGCCTCTGTAACAGCCACTGAGCTTTTTGAGTACCATGTAAGACTAGTGGCACAAGGTGCACCATAATTTTCTTCCTCAATGAGGTTTATGAAGGGCTTCCTCCTTTTCTGATTGTGAGAATTAACACTCAAGTTCAAAGATGAGTCCATTTCTGGAATATTAGTTGTAGCTATATTCTTTTCAGGGGTAACTGTTATTGAAGACTGAACCTTTGAAGAACTTTTACTTCCATTAGATAATGACATCTGATGACTTGATAAGTGATCTGGTGGAAATTGAGCAGAAGTCTCAATTATAGTGCAATTAGAGTAGGCATCCGAGTAATCAGGGCTACCAGCATCATGACCAACATCTATACATGGGGTTTCCTTGACAACTGAGGTTTCTTCATGTGTAATTGACACTGGCAATTTCTCAGTCAACCTGTAAGAAATAAATTTTTCATCTAGTAATCATTGTGGTTGTTTAATGATTCAAAATTATTTGCTACTTCGTCAAATTTAAGATGATTTGTATGTGATGGTGTAAGAAGGCAAGAAGCTACTATTTTATCCCAAGTATTTTACCAGATAAAAAATTGAAGTTTTAGTCCAAATGCAGCTGAGAATGAATACTAAGGTCAATCCTTTATTGCGATATTGAACACCATGAACACCCCTACACAAACACAGTACTAAGATTTACAAGAAAACCGGAAAATCCGACTTAAATTATCTATTTGTAATATAAATCTTTAAAAGAAACACTTTATCCAGGCTATGATCAATTGGAACCATCTATATTTATTCATTCAAAAGAGAACAATCTACAGCACTAACGCCGTTATAAAAAAATCTTTGGCAAACTCAACTAATTAGCTACATAGAATGAAACATAAGCTAACATGACTAGAGGTGATTGTTACTTCATTATTTGTTAAGTCAACAAACATAGAATCAGTGTTGATCACGGATCGCATAAAATAGCGGAACGGCAAAAATCTGCTATTTCAAGCCCTTAGAGCAGAAAATAGCAGAATAACGGTGAGCCCTCAGAGTTCTACGCTATAGTGCCGCAGTAACCGCTATTTGACAACACTGCATAGAATCAACTGGGTGGTTTGCACTTCAAGGGGTACTGTGTGGAAGATTTAGCACGTTTGGTTTCTTTTTTAATTTTCTGTTTCAATTTTAAATTAATTACAAAATTGCTACTGTTTTTATTTTGTTTCCTATTTCCAAAGTTCTGTGCAGGAAACAGTGAAATCATTTGAAATCCTGTTTCCTGTATAAAACTTTGAAAATAGGAAATAAGATGGCAATTTTATAATTAAAACTAAAAATATAAAATGAAAAACTGAAAGTTAAATTAGAAACCAAATAAGCCCTAATATCCTTTGCATGTCTATAAAATCTTAGATACAAAGGCATTCACTAACTTGGTGATGTATTCAACTCAACACTGATTCCTTAAATCTGATGTTTGTCATCAGGTTTAGTTACCCAAAAACATCAATTATTAACAAAAATGGTGGAAACGTAATGTAATACCTTTCTGTCAGATTACAGCATTGTGGATTGATATGATCTTCAAAATTGTATGTGTTACTAGTCCTTTGAGCAAATAGCTGACTCTCAGCAAGATCATGACTGCTTAGTGTGGGAATAGAAATGTTGTCCTCAATCATTGATGTATCTTTCTCACGTCCATTAACAGACTTGTTCAGTTTCTGATTTTTCTTCAACCTCGTATTTTGTTCCTTGTTTTGAACACCATCACTGTCAAAGACCAAATTCTGCGAGATATGAACTGTATTCATGCTAAACCGTTCCTACAGCAAGTTGAACGAAGTATTAGTAACTCCTTTCTACTAAGCATTGAAGGGTAATAGGGTGGAGTATATCAAGGTCAACTTAACCTAGCAAAAAAAATGTACCTTGGCATCCTCAAAGAATGATTTTAGGCCCTCCAATGACAGATTAAAGCTGTCATACACTCTCAAGGGTCTTCTTAGCCACTTTGAAATTAATGCTCGATTTCTTTCTTCACGAAAACGTTCATCTAATTCCACAAGAATAATTACATGAATTATGTTAGAAGAGCTGTTTGAGAGGGTAGAGTTAATAGTAATACAAAGAACAATGTCTAATAAACCTTAGTTCAAGAATAAACTGCACTACAAAGACAGGCCAAGTACAACTAGGGGAAAAAAAAACTTGATTCTAAACTAAAAATGTGGTTTACAGGACAGAATTGCCTGCTGGTTGCACCATGGAAATAACTCATTAAATTTTATATGTTCCATTGGAGAATATTTGCCAATCATATGGTGCCTATGAAAATTCAATATACTCAAATGAATCATCTTTAAAGGACCAGTTTTAAATTTCTATCTGATGCTTCCATGTAACCTAGCACTGTAACCACATGTGTAGTATTATACATTCTGGAAAACATAGTGAATTCCACCTTCTTCCCCTCCAGATATAAAAATCAGTTCCTATAGATGATGAACTAAAAAAGTAGGAAACAAGATAAAAGGAAAAGAAAAGAAATAATTGGCAGTTCAGCATGATTACCCAAAAGGATGATTGCTCCATAGTCAAGACTATGCCGTATACAACGCCCTACAGAATGCAAAAGGTAATCAATATAAACTAAAACATGGAAAATCAAAATCAGCTTTGGCTAGAATATGGAAACAGAACCAAGCTTTACCTGCTGCTTGATTTAAAGCTCGGAATGCTTGGTGGCAATACCACTGACTTCCACTCAAGAGATTTTTGGATGATTTGAATGTGTCATTATATTTCTTCTTTAATGCAACTTGAACATCATTTCTGTTAGGTAGTAAAGAATCAGGCAACCAGAGAAATGCATTCCTGAAGTAGGATTCCTTAATCAAGAAAAGAAAGGACACTTACATATTGGGAAATGGAATGCCAACTATAATCTGAGATTGTCAAGAATGTACAATCTATAGAACAATTACATCAATTATTTAAAACAGGAACGTTCGTCCTCAACCCATTATAAGCTAGCTACGAGTTGAACGAACTATCAATCATAATAGTCAACCTTTATTTTAATAACCTCAGAATATACCAACTGTCAATCGTCAAAAGACACGCCATGGCCAAATGAGAGACCTGGATCTCTTCCCAACAAAAAAACAACAATAAATTTATAAGTAGAAATAAGGATACAACTACTCTGGCGTTCTCATCAGAGAAATCAATTCCTTCAGAAACCTGCAAGCATTATGTTGACTGAATAAATATAATTATATAATGAGGTCACATGCGCAACTTTTGCTAAAGAAACTCATACATCTTAAATTGGTCACATCATTAACTCGCATCAAAATACACCATTTTAAAACAAGGGTAATGGTATTACCACTACCGATTGTTTACATATGCGCCCTGCTAGTTTTCAACGTCTCTTCCTCATAATCATAATAAAATGTAAATGCAGAATATAAATATAATAAATTGAAACTTAATTTTAATAACAAATTCTTTAAATGTGGTCAGTTTAAGAAATTGCAATAAGATGTACTCGGTGGAGAATATGAATAAGCAATTGGGAGTGTCAACTTGTACATAAGAGAAGCTATGCCAAAACAGTTGTTCTGCCCAATTGTAGTGAAGATGGTAATCTTAATATGAGACATGCTCTATATCAATTTTATAGAAATACCTACTTGTTTAGATGAAGGTCTAAAATTGGTGGCAAAATAGTTGAATACTTAAGGACTTTAATCAACTTAAACATATCAGAAGACGTCAATTATTTTGTCCTTCAAACAGGGTAATCCGATATTTGATTTTCTATCATTCTAACTATTTACATACGTCTTATTTGTTTTCATAGATTTATTTCAATCATGGTTTAATTCAATAAAATGAAGCTACAAATTAGAATGTTACATCAAAAACTTGCCTTCACTCATCTCCATTCCCACCATATTCATATTCAAAAAAGAAAATGAAGGGAATTCATGGATCAACTGTCTGTATGCCGAAATAAACATTAATCCATTCAGTTATGTGCATTTCTTTTTAACCTTTGTATGTGTCGTGGGTCGTCACATGCACCAAGATAGTAATGGAATGGAAAGAGATAAAAATGACTGTACTGTTCTTTCTAAGGGAAAAACAGAACAAAGATTATTATAACTGTACTACTGGTAGCACAATTGAGGTGTAGCAAAAGTCAGATTGGGATTACATATTTTTTTCTTGAAAAAAGAAGCATCAAAATAATAAAATATGAGATGAGGTAAATTGTGATGCACCTTTCCTCGACAAACACCTAGTAAAGCAGCTCCTCCTTTTTTAGAATCCTGTGGGGAATCAACTGTATAGAAGTGATTTAGATCAATTTTTTTAATCCTTCTTTTCCTCCCTAAAGCAGGTCTTTTGCCATGATGAATTGAGTCATAATACCCCTTTAAGACAAGTTCAAAATCATCCTGGCTTCCTCCCCTTGGTTCTGCATACCAATTACCAACATAATGCAGATTCTTAATGTAAGCAAAAAAAAAGACAATAAGATAAAGTTCAGATATTAGTGTCGGAGTAAACTCCTTACAACTTTTATGTTTTCTTTTCGTGGAAAAATGGATGAGCAAAAGAAAAGGCCAATAGATCAGTAAAAGCCCAGATCTTAAGTTATTCTGAGGAAGAAGATAAGGGCAACGCACCAACAAAAAGGGACTTTTCTGTATGTAATCGAGACCATTGACCTGTTTCTGACCAACGGTTACATAATTTTTCCATCAATTTATAACTTGGAAAGAACACAAGACATCCACCTGGAACAATCTTGAAGATTTCCTCCAAAGATCTTCCAACTGCATCCTAAACCATTACTTATAATAAGCAGATGTATTCATAGAGGCAAGGATAGTACATAAAGAATGAAAAGTATATACTAAGCAAGCATACCTGGAATTCATATGCGTCTGCAGTTTTGTAACTTGCATTCAAAGGATAATTACCAGGACCAGTGGAGATTATAGCAGGCCATACCTGTATTCAAGAAGTTATTGATTGTTGAACAGGCACTTACAGGACTAAAGGATTATGAACTCTAAGGATAAGAGAGAAGCAGTCAAGACCTGTGAGTCAACGTCAATTACATGGGGAGCTTCGAGACTAGTTTCAAACTGAACTCCAAGCTCAGAAGAAAAGGATGGCATTGGTGACAGTGTCCTAAAATACCCAAATCAATATATGAGTGATACTACAAGAGTATAGGAAGCAGGGATGCTGAGAACTGAATCAATTTTTCTGCAAATTTTGGACCTCGTATGCGGAGTGTTGTAGGAATTAAGAAATAAGAATAAGATAGCTGACTACCCCTCATTTTAGCAATCAACAATTTATGACATTAATATATCATGGTCATCATATACTTGGTGAAACTGGACCATGAATGTTTCATGCAGCAATGCCTCACAGGGTTTTTTTTTCATAGGCAAATGTTAGTTGTTAATTGTTAGTAAATTAGTTCCTTCACCAGGGTTTGAACCCTGGCCCTTCACCCTTCAATACCCTTCATTTCCCTTAGCCTCACAGGGTAATGTATTCCAACAAATGTTTTTTACAGAACATGCCCATAGAAAAGAGAATTCCCACCACTCATACATGTATTTTGGGCATAACTACTAACTTTATCATGCATCTCAGAACAGGAAACAAAATTAAGAGGGAAAGAGCTTTTCAAATACAAATCTGATTTTTCTATACTCCAATTTTTTCATCCACCTTACACCTCTATCTCTCTCTCATCAATACGGGCCCGTTTGGTGGTCAGGATAGGATATGATAGGATATGATAATAATCATATTCTGTTGTTATCTGTTGTATGTTGCGCCAGCAGGATATGATAACACTATCTTGTCTCCTATCCTATCCTGTCAATCATGTGTAAAAGTTATCCTGAGGGGGACCTAGGATAGAGCAGGATAGGATACCTGTTATATATTTTCTTTCAGTATCCTAACTCCAAATTAATTTATTTTAATATTATATAATTTATAATTTATAATATTTTCATATCCTATTATTTAAAAACTATTTATCTACTTATATAATAATTTAAATATAAAGTATTTTTGAAATAATAATATTTTTAATTTAGTTATTTTTTATTGTTTATCACGTGTCACAACTAAGTGAAAAACATTGATTACAAATATTGATTTTGTAATAGTAATAGATTATTTTTTATTTTCATCTCCTATTATTTAAAACTACTTATCTACTTATATAATAATTTATAATTCAAATATAAAGTACTTTTGAAATAATAATATTCTTAATTTAGTTAACTTTTATTGTTAATTATCACGTGTCACAACTAAGTGAAAACCAATCGGTTAACTGCATAATTTTATTTAAAATATAGGGCATCTTCAAAACAATATAATAGGCTGATTAATAAAATTTAAATTAATTTTATTTATTTTAAAATATAGTCTCATTCATGAAAATGTAAAGAAATTAAATTTAATAGAATGATCAATTTTAAATGTATTTTTTATTCAAATATAAATCTGATACATTTTTCCTTATCATATCCTATCATTATCATGTGCACCTCAAACACAGGATATGATAAGAGTCTATCCTGCTCTTATCATATCCTGTTGATATCCTGTTCACATATCATATCCTATCATATCCTATCCTGACCACCAAACGGGCCCTACATTGCTGGTTCAAGAACACCTGGGAAAGGCTATGTAAGGATAATTACATGCATGAAACCAGTATTAGGTCGCCTGAACCTAACTGGCCCGTTATCAGCTTAGTTAATCAGGCCTTCTTATAAACTCCATCAGCCTACTGCCTTTCCGGTGCGAATGTCCAGAAACTCCCCCGTTTAACAGGCATGTGCCTCTCAGGAATTCATTTTTTAGGCACTCAGGAATATAGGTGGAATAAAAGAAAATATAGAACTATGTCCTGAACAGGTATACACTTGGCCCCTGTATGCCATTCACTGTGCTTACCCAGAAGTCAATATGACTGATAAAGAAAGATCAGCAACATCTCTAAAAACAACAGCTGGATTCAAGCACCACAAACTGAAAGTATGCATCCAGTTTCCAAAACCTCTTCCTGATACAACCAATGAACTGTAATTATAATGATGCAGCAATATCATCTCAGGCAGAAGCAGAAGATATATACAAACTACTTGAGCCTTCTACAAAGTCATCAATAAATTTAACCAGCAATTGGCTGCCCAATTAAAAAAATAAAAGCACCATTGTTCGTCTTAACAAACTAATTACACCATTATATCCCATTTCAGGTGTACTTTTACTTTTATTAATAAATTAAGTTCTTATGACAGAGTAAAGTTCTGTGTAGTACTTTTAAGACAATCTGCTTAGTATCACTACAAGTTCACAAGGGTCAATGATTAAAAATAATTTATATTTAAGATGGAAAAAATATTTAAAATGTCTCCACATAAAAGCTTTCAATTTGATGACTTAAATTCTATCATATTTTAAATTTGATACCCAAAATTTTCACTACATACGCAAAAGGTTTGAAATCCATTTTCTTGCAGTTACGTATGGATAACATTGTCATTGGAGGCTATTCAAGATAACATTGAATGTCTGCAACTACTTACTATCATCTTTTCTAACACATCGCTGAAGGGAAAGCTGGTAATCTAACATGTGTGATCCATTTCTTGAGAAGAAATAAGTTAGTGATGAGAATAAGCCTGAAATGAGATTGATAAAGATCATTGGTAATAAGTACTCAGAGGTAGGTAAATAACTGAATGTAGTAGCAAAGTATATAAGAACGAAGAACCTTAATCCCAGACCTTCCAGTGTTATCACCGACATGCCACTTAAACGTGGCTGATCAGTCTCCAAGTCTGTAGCAACTTTGATTGCCTTGGAAAAATTATCAAGTTGATAAATGACACACAAGCATTGAGTAATGCATAATCCATAATGTCAAACAAATGAGATACCTTGGTAGCACATTCTAGCAAGATAGGGAAGCACTGCTTTGAAATATTTGCTTCTTCCAGCTCACGTAAAGCCTTATCACCAGTCCAACTATACATACAAAGGGCTTACGTTACTGAATCAGGGATATAACTTGCAAGTTATGGCTTTTATTTTATGGGACTCTAGAGGATATATAGATTAAATAATTTTTCAAAATATCAATCCTGGAAAAGAAAAGTACACACGAGCTTAAAGCAATTAATCCAATTGTTTGAATTATGATAAGATCTGAATCATCCAATTCAAATCTGACAAGGTCAGGATCTAATTTACTGTTCCTCATTCTTCTCTGTATTTTCCTTAGTTGTATCATATTGGTAGTTATCACTTAACAAACCCTGCATTTATATCCAGCATTATATGACTATTTGAATAAGAGGAAAAAAGTATTACCTCTTCTCCAAAATTTCACTCTACAAAGCATGTTTATACCAAATCTAACACACCAACTTCCATAATACTTGGGATTGATAGTCTCAAGACACAAATTACACAATCAATAAGTGCATTCACAAAATAATAACAAAGGCATATAGAATAATAAATCCCTTAACTTACCACGACACGTAGTGCTGAAAATCGCGTTTTTCTAGTTTATTTTTCTTTTGTTCAATCCAACTAGTAAGGCCCTACACAAATGCAGCACCAATCAATGATATCCAGTCACTAAGGATATACTTATAACTTATAAGTCAACCATTTCAAACCTGATAGAGATATCTAACCTAATTACCTGTGTCATTTCATATAACGGTTGGTAAATTGCAGTGTTTGAAGAACAAAGTTGTTGGAGCTCCACTTGTAATTCTTTCAAATGTATGATCAACTAGTTAGCATCAGTATTAAAAAGGATGGAAACAAAAGCAATATGGTTCATAACATACTATCCAAGACATCCTCTTCAATATCCACACTGCCAGCATCACGAGTGATGTCCTCTATATTGCTACAAAGTGTAAACATGTAAGGCCAGTTACATAGAGAAAAACAGATACAAAGTTACAAACCACAACCAATGTTTAAAAATTTGTCATTCAGCTCTAGATTGGAATGCGTACAACTGAAAGTATGTGAAACACATTGGGAATCGATATATAATCGGGAAAAAAGAATTGCCAGTTCAATCTAATTGGACTCATGGAACTGATTGATGATTTTGCAAACAGAGAGAAAGGGGTGAACAGCTTACTGAGCTTCATCAAGAATCACGATAGCTCCTCTAATATCCACATCCATAGCTCCCCTAATGATTGGATTAATTATATAACTATATGGACAAAATACCAACTGTGCATCATCAGACATAGAACGCGCAGCATAATAAGAGCAACCTGAAAGTGGAAATAGTACAAGGCTTGCACTTAACAAAGCTTAGCAAACTTAACAAGAAAAAAGACAAACAATAGAAACAAAAGGCCAAACCTTTGACCACTTGTCCAACTTTTACAAGATCTTCTATGTCATGCACCTCATTGCTTCCTCCCTTCTGAAGGGATGGATGACCTTTGACTTTATGAGCATTTCTGCTTACATTGGAAGTTTCAGGTTTTTGTTACTTCAAGCAGAGTGATATGAAAATATATAAGAAGCATGTGTGGATAAGCATACACTTACTTGAATTCTGGACACCCCATTGCCTGATCTTTCAATAGTAGTTTACTGAAAACATTTTATGAAATATATAAGTATGATTTATGAAGATCAGAAAGAAATTCTTATAAGCTAAAAATTGTTGAGGTAAAACCAACCATTCTTCATCAAGGTTCTCTTTGCCAAGTATATTTTTGTTGGTGCAGTAATGTTTCCGTGCTGCCTGGAAAAACAAGAGAGGGGTAAAATACTCAATAGACTAAGATACTAAAAGTAACATCTCTGCATATTTGCTAGGATGACTGGTAAAATGACATAGAATCTTGAAGAAAACATTTTCACATAAGCCATTGCTAAATTATAATCCTTATCAAATACATTGGATACTGGTTGGTATGCCATAAAAAATGCTTTGAAAATAACACATGATATACATCACAATTCAACTTATTATTAGATAAGAGTTTGAAAAATAACAGACATTAGAAATTTAAAAGTTCAAGGCTCACATTCTGCCTAAGGGTATGGAATGATATGATCTTCTATTAGCTTCACTATGTTGAAAGATGAGAAAAATAAAATTACTTGAAAGAACCCATAAATTATCATAAAACTGAAAACCCGAAGGAGTTGAGATCAAAATAACAAGGGCATAAAAGCAATGGGTTGAACCTACCAGCACAGCCATGGGCACCCTGTATGCAGTTTTCCGCAATTCACGAACCACTTGAGAAATTTGTGAGTGTGTTCTCCTAATTCAACAATTGATGTAGTTAAGTGAGGATAGGCAAGCTTTTAAGATCTAGAAATGAAATGGAATAAAAATTAGAACGCACGACGCATAGTAAATAGTTGGAGCTGGCTTTTTCTTCTGCTTTTTGTTGTTGGCCTCTGATTGTGGATCTGATGCTGCAAAAATTGGGATAATTTGCTTTACTTGGGAGGGATGTGATGTGACAAATAAAGGAAACAAACAAACAAATACGGATGAGAAGAGAGGGGCTAGTAAGTTTACCAGTGTCAGGAACAAATCCGCCGCCGTGGGTTAGAGGATCCTCCGGCTCCGGAGCGGGTTTGGGGTTAGATTTATAGTGTTGCTGCCAAGCGAGAGTGGAACAAAGAAGCGAAAGGGACTTGCCAGTACCAGTTGGAGACTCGAGCAACGCGTGACAATGGCCTTCTTTCTGAGCTCGGTTAAGGGTGGAGATTACTCTGCCCATGAACGCAAACTGAGTCCCGTATGGTTGGTAGGGAAATTCCACTTGCAGACCTCCGATATGGTACACATTTTTAGGGTTAGGGTTTGGGTTTGGGTTTGTCGCAGACCCCATTTTTCCGATTTCAGAACATGAACATAGTTTGCGTTGGGTCTCTATATTTCTGATTTTCCATGGAGGGGATGTTTAAGCGGGAAATCAGGTTTCTTAATTTGATTTGGCGCCTGAGTGCTGGCTTGGCTTGTTCCACAATATTCATTCACCCCATTCTTTTATTCCACGTTGGATTGGATGATGTTAATTTTCCTTTTCTCGTTGTCCACCATTGTATTCTCTTAGTTGATAGATAGTTGTGACTTGTGAGATTAGTTTTTCGTCTTATTGTATGCCCAGTAAGGATGTTAATTGCACCAAAAACATCATTTTACTTATAGTTTATTTAAAAGATTAAAAAGTGCATTTAGTTGTCTGAAAAAAAAATTATGTTTTGGTATTTTTATAGAAAATAGAATTTGATTTTTGTTTGCCTAATTATGATTTGGGTAAGTAGTTGGGATTTCCAATTCTTCAAGGTCTTGTTAGAAAAAAAGATTTTACTTTCATTGTTGATCCAGTGCCCATAATGTTAGTGTCTCATAAGAGTAACTTGTTGAATAAACATGCTCGTATCACTTTAATTAAGTCAATTCCACCCATGATCCCTATTTAATGCAACTCAATTGGCTCCACCAATCTATTTCATAACCAAATTGATGTCGTTACACTCCCTTTTATTTGGGGTGGTGCAACCAGTTTGGGTATTCATTTGCTGGTACGGGATTAAATGATGCGTCCTAGGAAGCAGGGGCCCTGGTCTCCAAAGCCTATGGATGAACAAGGTTGCTTTGTTGGGCAAGTAGTTATGGAGCTTGATTCAGTGGGCTGATAAGTTTTGTGTTCAAATGAGGACGTTTAGGTATGTAGTCGTGGCTCTCCCGTATGGAAATCAGTTTTGAAAGCTAGAAATATGTTGCAAGATGGTTTTAGTTTTCGGTTTAGTCATCCAGATCCATCTTCTCGGTACTCTAATAGATCCCTTATTTGTCCTTTGCGTTATAACGTTTCATATATTGATATCCATGATTCGCAAGTTACGTTGAGGAATGTTTTTACTTTTAGACATTTTAATGCTTCTCAAATGTTCATTGGTCTTCCTTTTGATTTGTCCCATTTCTTATCTCAATTCCAACATGTTATTTTTTATGATGATACCTCTAATTATTGTCCTGTTTGGAGTAATTGTTTGGATGGTCGGTATACAACAAATGCAGGTGGGTTATAATTTGTTGCTGGACAATGAGCAAAATCGTGTGCTCAATTATGTTCAATGGTTTTGGGGTGGAAGCTTCCCATGCTTGAGAATATATGCTTCTCCATTTTCATTTATTTTTATAGTTTTTATTTTATAATATCATGTTTATATGTTTTATATTATTATTTTTAGATTATCTTCTTTTGTCATTGTGAGCATCCTATTTTTATTCTAATAAAGTTGGTTTTTATTTCTGTTCTTCATATTTAATTTAATTTTTATTCATTATGTTATGATTTTGTAATACATACCTTATTTAAAAATTATATAGATTCGTTGTCAATTAAGGGCAAGGACAAGGTATTTATAGGTTTTACAAATGAAGGTATTTGAAGAAGATGAAGAGCCTAGGTTTTATTATTTTATTATTTTTAAACCTAGAAACCGTTAAAATTTGGATGGAAATAGACGGAAAATCAATTCTGCAAACGGAGGTATTCATTGAGGACGTGAAATGCAATTAATTTTTGTGGGGACCGAAATCGTGAAAAATGTATATGTGGAGATCAAATGTGCAATTAAGCTTATTTATTTCTTTGCGTTGGGGTTTCTTTCTGTGTTACCAGACCAGCTGCTGTAGCGAGGTTTATTCAATCAACATATGCAGTGAAGTGGTGAGATTGGGAATTAGAGCAGAACAGAGGGGAATTGAAATCAGATCAAGAATGCACCTGAGCGAGAACGAAGGAATAGAGGGCAAGACCTTGGTGGTCACGGGTGGACTCGGATTCGTAGGATCTGCTCTGTGCTTGGAACTCGTACGAAGAGGTGCTCATGAGGTGCGAGCCTTTGACCTCCGCGACTCTTCTCCTTGGTTCGCTATTCTCAAGGACAATGGAGTCCGTTGCATTCAAGGTTGGTTGGTTCAATTTTCATTTTCATTTTCATTTCTTTGTTTTCTGAGATTGATTCGATTGATAGATACTGACCAAATCCAATCCAATCCAATCCAAAAGGGGATATCGTTCGCAAAGAGGATGTGGAAAGCGCCCTCCGCGGTGCCGATTGTGTGTTCCACCTTGCTGCTTTTGGAATGTCAGGGAAAGAGATGCTCCAATTAACTCGTGTTGATCAAGTCAACATAACTGGGACTTGCCATGTTCTTGATGCTTGCCTACACCTTGGCATCAAAAGACTTGTCTATTGTAGCACCTACAATGTTGTCTTTGCCGGTCAACGCATAGTCAACGGAAATGAGTCCTTGCCTTATTTCCCTATTGATCACCATGTTGATCCTTATGGCCGCTCTAAATCAATTGCTGAACAGTTGGTTCTCAAGAACAATGCCCGCCCTTTCAAGAACGATGCTGGGAATTGTCTTTACACTTGTGCTGTTCGTCCAGCTGCAATCTACGGACCCGGCGAAGACAGACACCTTCCAAGGATCATAACCACGGCAAAGTTGGGTCTGCTTCTGTTCACAATTGGCGACCAAACTGTAAAATCAGATTGGGTTTTTGTAGAGAACCTTGTCCTTGCCCTTATATTGGCAAGCATGGGACTTCTGGATGACAGTGCTGGCAAGGGAAAACAACGCCCTATAGCTGCTGGCCAGGCATACTTTATATCCGATGGTAATCATTTCTCTGTGTTATCTGTTAATGAACCTGTTTGGATACCGACTTATTGGAGCTTATCTACTAGATAAAGCACTAAATAAGCTCTAATAACTGCTTTTTGGTTTGCATCCAACGGGATTCAATGTTTACTAACAAACTATGCTGGAATTTTGAGAAGCAACTGCTCTGCTGACTCTTCTTTTCTGCAGGTTCACCTGTCAATACTTTTGAATTCCTCCAACCTCTACTCAGGAGCTTGGAATATGAACTGCCCAAAACTTCCTTAGCTGTTGACCATGCTCTTGTTCTCGGGAGGATTTGCCAGGGCGTTTATACAATCTTATATCCATGGCTTGACCGCTGGTGGCTCCCTCAGCCATTCATCCTTCCCTCTGAAGTACACAAGGTTAGTCCTTTTCTTTTATTCTAGCTGAATAGTATGCACTTCTTAAGTCTTGGAACATGTTGTGTAGATTACCAGTTTAACTCCATTCAAGAAAGTTCTATGAATTACCCTGATGTTAACGTACAACACATGTATTTTGAGGATGCATGGATAAATTATCCTGATTAGTAAAATGCTATATTATGCACTTTCATACTTGTTCGTTTACAGGTGGGGGTGACCCACTATTTCTCTTATCTTAAAGCCAAAGAAGAGATTGGCTATGTTCCCATGGTGAGCTCGCGAGAGGGGATGGCTTCGACCATATCTTACTGGCAACAGAGGAAAATGATAACTCTAGATGGCCCTACGATCTACACGTGGTTGTTTTGTGTCATTGGAATGATCTCTCTGTTTTGTGCTGCTTTCCTACCTGACGTAGGGATTGTGTTCCTTCTCAGAGCTACGAGTCTATTTGTCTTTCGGTCAATGTGGATGATAAGGCTGGTGTTTATTCTAGCAACAGCTGCTCATGTCTTTGAGGCAATTTATGCTTGGTACCTGGCTAAAAGGGTGGATCATGCTAATGCAAGAGGCTGGTTTTGGCAAACTTTTGCTCTTGGGTATTTTTCATTGCGTTTTCTACTTAAAAGAGCAAGGAAATAAATGAGCACCTTACAATATTCTTTTGCTGGTGCTTATAAAAGAGTAAAGTAAGCAGTTGCTGCAAAATAAATTACACAACAACGAACCAGTTATCAATTGCAGAAATTAAGACAGAACAGGATGAAGAAATAAGTTTGGAAAAAAATGTAGTAGAGAAAATTATTGAACTTAGTTTTGTTTTTTTAACTTTGTTATAGTGGTGTAAGACTAACTGCTCTAGTAATGTCTCTAAAGATGAAGATGAAAGGACTGGTGCTAAACAGAACTGGATGATAAGGTAAACGATCCTTGAGTCTCTCGAAGGATGAGGGAGGCATTAAAAAAGAAGTAAAGTGTTCTCAGGAACGATAGATTTAGCCTTGCAGCCCTTGCTGATTATGTTATATTCCATTTTTGCCATACCTTCATCAACTTATTGAGAATGGTTCTTGTGTTTTACACTAATATTTTCTTTGATTTCATTATTTATTTCAACATTTACTTAAAAAAAAACCAAAATTCAATTCAAACTGATTAAAGTTGGATTGAATTTGAAAAATAAACTCAACCCATTGTATGATTAAATTATAAAACCGAAGTAATCTATTCACAACATTATACAATAATAAAAATATAAGTCATCATCAATCAAGAGTTTTATAGTTTTATCATGTGTCTTTTTGAATATCAAGTGTCTTTTTTTAAAGGATATTAAGTGTCTTTTTAGGAAAAGATTTCAATTTTTTGTCAGTAAAAAACTTAGTTTTAAGCGGTGATTATAAGATTTAACATAGTTTTTATTTTCCTTCTAAATTTGAAACTTACAAATAGTTAACATAGTTTTTTTTTTTCTTATAAACTTGAAACTAAGAAATAGTTCTCTTGTGTAATTCGTTCAGATAAATTTTCTCCACAAAACTAAATTAAACCGGACTGTAAATACCCCTTGTAGTGATGTCTCTTAACTTTCCTAGGTTGGGTAAATTCACAACATTATAAAAAAATAAAAATGGAAGCCATCATCAATCAAGCATTTTATAATTTGAATTTCAAGTGTCTTTTTTTTTGAAAGGATATCAAGTGCCTTTATGAAAAGATTTCAATTTGTTGTCAGTAAAAAACATGGTTTTAAGCGCTGATTATAAGGGAGAGGGAGCAGCACTCTACACATGTATATTGTATTTGTGAAGCCGTTACTAATAAGCAATTCTAACTCTTTCAACCTCATTCATAATTTTTTTTTTTCAAATTACCATTTTTATGTAAAAATTAAAGAGAGAAAAATGACTTTGTTCAACATGTGTATCCCAAAAGTTTCTTCCTCACAATCACATACATACATACATATACAACACATACTATATTTTACCTCAGATTTTCAAACATCCATTTTTATGTAAAAATTAAAGAGAGAAAAATGACTTTGTTCAACATGTGTATCCCAAAAGTTTCTTCCTCACAATCACATACATACATACATACATATACAACACATACTATATTTTACCTCAGATTTTCAAACATGTTCTTAGTTTGAAAGAAAACGAATTGAGGAGTTTATTGCATAATCACATACTCAGGCTTGATGAGTTTACGAAATCGAGGAGTTTACGAAATTTCAAACATGTTCTTAGCTTCAGAAATTCTTGCTGCAAAAACTCAGGCTTTATTTGTCTTCTGTTAAAATCAAGGCACAACTTGACCACCAAACAAAGAAAATCGAACAGAAGCTGATATAAATCAGCTAGAAATATATCATCAAGGCATATATGGTCCATCAGCAAAAACAGCAGTTACAAAAACACTTCAATCAGTGTTTTTAAGAGATCAAAATCCTATATAGAAGGGCAATCATCCATAATTCCTAAAACAGACTTTGACATGCGCTCGAGAGAAGCATAAATCGGTAATCATGAATTCCTACATTCATCAAATCATCATTTGTTAATCCTAAAGATAGGTCTTGTCCAGGTCATCAAAGTAACAATGTTCCATAGCTTTCTTTGCTGAGATCCTCTTGGAAGGTTCATAGTGCAACATTTCCTGAAAATGAAGAGATGATGAAAGTCAACAACAATTGCTACAATAGAAAGGATCAAAGGAGTAAGTTAAGGGTCAGCCAACTTACAGATAGTAGATCCAGTCCAAGCTCATCCAAATTTGGAACAGCAGTTGACAAACTTTGAGGATTCCACTGAGGATACTCATGCCAGTTCATTAGTTTACTAACCCCTGGCCACACCTCTTCATTAGGAGTGCCCAACAATCTGCACAAAAAAGGAGTGCCCAACTATATAACAACACATACACAAAATGAAGCAACTAAGCAGGTGATGATAAACAATAATTTTGCTAGATTTCCACCTGAATATATGAAGGAGTTGCTGCAGCTCAGAATCACCAGCAAAGAGTGCTTGCTTGGTTACAAGTTCAGCTACATTCCAGATGAAGAAGAGAGCGATAAATGTTACAATACTAAACACAATAAGAGGTAGTAGTTTCTATCAAATAACATAGTAAGTGCTCACACATCAGCATTTCTTGCAACTTTTCTCAGGGACATATTAAGATTATAATACTACTACCCCCGGCCCGCCCCATAATAACATAGGAAAATCCTTTTGGCAAAAAAGGAGGGGAATCAAGGCTAATAACAGGAATGTACTGTAAACTGAACTAGTATAGTGTAAGTACATTCAATTCAATGTCTATAGTACTAGTGTACTGTCACAGGAATGTTCTTTTTGGTTTTTACCTGTGCCATTTTTGGTTGTTTTTGGAATATAGATGATACAACAACTTGGAGGGCCAGTTAAATTGAAATCTAATACAAACACAACCTATAGTACTAGCTTCTGTGATGTAGAAACTCGACATGATAGAGGTGTGAAAATGTAGGAAAATCCAGTTAGATGATGATGCTTACCAAAGATGCAGGCAACGGACCACATGTCCACTGCCATTGAGTAATGGGTGGCTCCCAAAAGGACTTCAGGAGCTCTGTACCACAGGGTGAGTATCTGAAACCAGAGACAGAAAAGTGCAATAACTAAGTAAGGTAATGAATGATGAACCAAAAACATGAATTAGCAATCAGAATGTATAATATACCTCATGCGTGTACTTCTTAATTGGCACGGTGAATGCTCGAGCAAGGCCAAGATCAGCAATTTTAAGCATATTAGTTTTTCGATCCATCAAGAGATTGTGAGGCTTCAAGTCCCTTCATAAAGAAAGAAAGACCCAATCTTAATCTTGTGTTGATTAGATAGATAAAATAAGATTCGAAAGAGAGATTAGGTTAGGTTAGGTTAGGTTACCTGTGCAAGATTCCATGACCATGGCAGAAAGCAACGCCCTTGCAAAGTTGGTACATCAAGCTTTTGACGGTTTTGGGTGGGACATTTTGTCCAGTTTGACGGAAAGTGCGAATGAATTTCTTGAGATCGGTATCCATGTACTCAAAGACCAAGTACAGCACTGTCTTCCCTTCCTTACTCTGACCTTGTTTAACATCCATTAACCTGTGTGTGTGTGTGTGTGTGTGTGTGTGTGGAGATTAGATTAAATTAAATTAAATTAGGGTTTATAAAAAATCCCAATTCGAATTCGAATTGAAAGATTAGTACCTGACAACATGGGGATCGCGAGAGAGCATTCGCAGAATGGAAACCTCACGGAGAGTGGTGGGAGGGACACCTTCTTCGTCTTCATGGAGGCGAGTCTTCTTGAGGGCAACGATCTTCCCAGTAGCCTTCTCTCTTGCCCTATACACCTTCCCATAAGTTCCTTCTCCAACCTTCTCCAGCTTCTCGAATGCCTCCTTCACCGACAAAACTACTCCACTCTTCTCCATCTCTCTCTCTTCTTTCTCAATCTCTCAATTCAAATGAATCGTCGTGCTTGTGCTTCTGCTTGTGCCTATATCAATCAATATATAGCCGTTGTCACCATTTCGGAATAGGAATGTCGCACACCAACGGATCCTTCCCTTTTCATTTTTGAATTTCAAATCCCGCTCCCCTCCCTCCTATCATCTCACCGTTCGTTCAAATTATTACCAAAATCATATTTAAATAATTCAAAACATGCTCAAAAAACTAATATATTGCAACAATAAAATAATTAAAAAATAATGTCTGTAAGGAAATTATTATTAGTAAGATGATTACAGTAAAATACTAATTAACATTATTATGGATTAATCAAATTTTAAATATAATTTTTCATATTTGGTCTTTTTTTTCGTCCGGGGGAGGAGTGCATGGGTGGAGGAGACCTGGTCCGTGACAGTAATGGACATTGCCTGGTGGGATTCATGAGGTATGGAACAAGGGGTACAACTTTCTGGGCAGAGGCAAAAGCGTTGAAGGAAGGGTTGTGGTTAGCCTGGACTAGGGGTTTTTGAGAGGTGATTTGTGAGACAAATTGTTCTGATCTTGTTGTTGTGCTTTGCGGATGATGATAGGATTTGTTTCAACAATCACCACCGAGTGTTGATGGACATCCGCGAGTTACTTCACCGAGATTGGAGGATAACGATGGTTTGGGTTGATTGTTGGCTTAATTGCACTTTTGGTCCCCCAACTTTGCCCTTCCTGCGAAAATCGTTCCCCAACTACGAAATTAGTAAAAACCATCCTCAACGTTTACACTCCGTTGCAAAATTGGTCTGCCGTTACACTTCCGTCCAAAACCATTCGAAACTTAACGGATTTTGGGTTAAAAATGAATTAAAAATTAAAAAAAATGAAACCCAATAACCTTCATTCATCATTCATCTTCTTCAAACATCTTCATTTTCATCCCTCTCATTTGAATATTGGAAAAACCCAGAAAAATAAAAATTTCCTTCAACAAACATAGAAAAACAATCTTCTTTAATTTTTTTAATCAAACCCAGAAGAACAAAAAAATTCTTCAAGAGGTCCCAAACCCTACCCAATTTCCCTTCTTCCTCTTGTCTATTATCATCCTCAAGAACACACACCAAGAATCCAAAAACCCCATTTCTCATAAACTCGCAGTCTTCAAAATAACATCAAGAACCCGCGGTGATGGTGAGAGTTCGAGATTCGATTGCGCTCGCTGAAATTTATGGGTTTCTACGTGATTTCATATTCTGAACAATTACAATTACTAATACAATAAATATTTGCCATCATATAGGAGAAAAGATGATAGAAATATCAAATCGATTTGACAACAGAAGGAGGCCACATAAGAAAATAAAATATAACACTAAATACACCAAATTTATTGACACCAAAAAAGTAAAACCCATATGGATCAAAAGCCAAAGTTTCTACAAACTCAATTTCTACTGTTCTACATTTATACTTCAGTAGAAGAAAAAAAATATCATGAATTACTATGGTCTATGGAGGTAAAATAAGCTTAAAGTTGGCCTAGTCATGATAATCCATGTTATTGTATCTGCAGCTGAAACTCTTCATGCATAAATGTGCACTCAATACAAAACCAACCACATTCATCATATACGACAATATGAATTTGTGAGACTTTGATACATTAAAGAACACCAATTTTGACATCAGTCACTGGACCAATCAAAATTCGCACTACATACTATGTTAATTAATCCCTGGAACATACTTGGCACTACAACAAAATCTAAAAGTCTCACTAATTGAATCAAAAGGAGCTGAAAGGAAAGAATTAAGTACTTGAAAATCAGAGAGCTCCTCCAGATACTCACATGTGGGAAAATATCAGGCCTGATAGACATTCCCTGGTCCAATTTGACAAAAGCTGGCCCAGCCGAGTGAATGTACTTCAATTTTGAATAGCGGTCCATTTCTTTGGTCCAACAATAACTTCAACGCAATTATACATTAGAATATGAAGTTCCTTTCACACTACCTAGTCGGTAACAAGAAAAGGGTAATCAATACCGGCCAATAGCGACGACTTTTTCCATAAGACCATAAGTATGACTACCTCCGTTCTTATTTAACTTTTAAAGAAGAGAAGAAACAGACATATTAAGGAATACAATTAATTTCGTTAATTTTCATGAAAATATTCTTTGTTTTCCTATTTCACCCTTTAAAATGTATTTTTATCTTTTCTCATTTATTGTTTCTGTAAGGACATTTCTTGGAAAAACATAATTTAATACTCTCTTAAAACTCTAAGTGGATAAATATATAAGAACAATTTTTTTCTTCAAAGTGGACAATCTATATATATTAGAAAAGAACAATTTCTAGCATGACGTGTCGCTCCCACAGGCCAAGTTAGTGACGTGTCGCTCCCAGATTAATTCTCATAAAAATTATTCCACGTGTCAATTTGTTAGAGGATATAATTTTCAATTGATATATGTTTTAATTTTATATATTCTAAAATAATTGATTGATATTATTTTAAAAGATAAGATTTGATCTTTTAATTTATTTTTAATTTATTTTTAGATTTTACTTCCAGAAAATATTTTATTTTATTTTACATTTATTTATAGAGTATAATAATAAATTTTTATTGAATTTTCGAATTTTTAATTAATGCAGGATTTTATGAGTTTTTATTGTGATTTGCTAGATTTTGATAGTTTTTATCTATCTTTATTTAATACCATTTTTAATATTAGATTTGATTGGGATTTAGGTTGTTAATTTCTTAATTCTATTTTAATTTATCTTATCATTTATTTTAAATCCAGAAAATACTTTATTTTATTTTAGATTCACTTTTAGAGTATATTAATTAAATTTTCTTAAATTTTCATATTTTTAATTAAATCAGGATTTTATGAGTTTTTATTGTGATTTGCTAGACTTTGTAGTTTTTATCTATCTTTATTTAGTACCTTTTTAAATTTTAGATTTGATTAGAATTTAGGTTGTTTATTTCTTAATTTTATCTTATTATTTATTTAATTTTACTTCTAGGAAATATTTTATTTTATTTTACATTTATTTATAGAGTATAATAATTAATTTTTATTGAATTTTTGAATTTTTAATTAATGCAGGATTTTATGAGTTTTTATTGTGATTTGCTAGATTTTGATAGTTTTTATCTATCCTTATTTATTATTTATTTAATTTTAATTTCATGAAATATTTTATTTTATTTTTGAGTTACATTTAGAGTATAAATGAATTTTTATGGTATTTTTATTGAATTTTCATATTTTTATTTAATTCAGGATTTTATGAGTTTTTTATTGTGATTTGCTAGATTTTGGTAGTTTTTATCTATCTTTATTTAGTACCTTTTTAAAGTTTAGATTTGATTAGGATTTAGGTTGTTTATTTCTTGATTTTATCTTAATTTATCTTATTATTTATTTAACGCTAATTCTAAGAAAAGGGAGTTGATTTGGTGCTGAGGGTCCACAAAGCTACCATGGACACGCAGAGATTTGATAGCTGTTATTTCTACCTCTGCCACATGTCACGATCATGACAGAGGTATGCCGTAAGATGATGTTACGTGAAGAAGAGTTTATCATGTTGTGATTGATGGTTTGTGCTATTTCAGTTTATCCTTTGTTCGTAATTCAATCCTGGATTCTTAAATTTCACATATTTTGTGTGTTTTGATCCAAAAGTTTACAAATTTTTGCATAGACCCTTTAACGAATCATTGTTGAAGACGTAATGTTTTTTTCTATTGTTCTACTTCCGCTTTTGTATTTTTTTAAACCAGATTTTAGTATAGTTTGTAGAAATCCATGCGTTTGAAGCCATTCTAAACCAGATTTTGGTATAATTTATAGAAATTTACGAAACTTAGGATAGCCTGAATTTATATTCATTTCTATCATGTTTTAGCTGTGTGTATAAGCATACTATTTGCACTGTATGTGAATGATGCACAACTTACTAATTTTTTTTAATGATGCACAGGTCAGTCAAATTGATGAAAGCATATGAAGAGCTCACATTTAATCTTCATGAGTATGGTTAGCTCATTCTTAAGGTTGGTTCATGTTTAGTGAAGTAACCACAATTATTTTGGGTGAGAGAATTATTTTGTTTTTTTCTTACATATATAGATAATTTGCTGGGGTGCGCACATATGAGGCAATACATCATTTTTTGTTTCTCTTGACTGAAATGTTCCTTTGATTTTTTGTTTCACAAGGGCTCTACCCCAAGATTCACAAATACACTAAATACAATTCTTTCACCACAGTCCTTTCAAATTGGTGAAAGAGGGTATTTTGTTCTTCAAGACTTCATTTTGGGTTTCTGTTTCAATCTTCTTCATGAATTGATTTTGTTCTTCAACTAATTGTAAGATGTCATATGCTTTAAGGATTTCTGCTTTTATCTTCTTAATCAAAAGCAAAAGGATTGAGGAAAAGAAAATCTTCTAGGGTGCAGAATATTCACTAATTGGAAGAATAAAATAACACGTGTCATTCTCAGATTAATTCTCATAAAAAAAATACATTTTAAAATTTTAAATTTGATTAGGATTTATGTTGTTTATTTCTTGATTTTATCTTAATTTATTTTTGATTTATTTTTAGAGTAAAAAAAATACATTTTTAAATTTTAGATTTGATTAGGATTTAGGTGGTTTATTTCTTGATTTTATCTTAATTTATTTATTATTTATTTTTAGAGTATTAATTAATATATCCCAAACTTTTTTTTAAAAGAGTGAGTTTGAAAGCTATAGCTTAAGTTAATTTGTTAATATATTTCCAAATAATAATAATAATAGTAATAATAATAATAATAACATGTGTGTGCGGATATGGGCCGGTTGGGTACTATAGTACCCATACCCGCACCCATACCCTCTATTTTTTGCGGGTAATTATCTATACTCAACCTCATACCCATTTAGCGGTTTTTTACCCTACCCATAGTGGATATTTTTTGCGGGTACCCTATGATTTTGAGACCCATTGTCATCTATAGATTTAGATTTCGGCAAAGATGAATAGCTTCCTATAATGACATTGAATTGTCTAAAGGTGGAGAGCTTCGAGTTGCTACCCACGTGAGTATGGAGACGGGTACATGTAATTTTTAAAAACGCGGGTATGGAGATGGTACTATAGTACCTACCCATTGTCATCCCTACTTAGTTGGAATAAACACAATAATGTTATACTTTATGATATATCTTACACAATCCTGATTTGTGCTACTATCACATTAATTTTTTTTTAAGATTAATATGTTAATAATTCTTTATATCTATGATTTGTGTTATCGTCTTCATATTTACAAAGAATGTGAAATGAGTTCCTCTTGGTCTCAATCGGGCTTAGAAGAGAAGTCTTTATATCCACTTTACTCATCAATTCTGACTTTTCTATTTCATTCGTTGTTTAATATATTTTTAATAATCAAAGTATTAATTAATGTATCAAATACAATAGACATATTTCCCGTGCAACGCGCGGATAAAAAACACTAGTTAATAAGAAATTGAGATATATGTAATGGGTAAAGTAAATATTTTCTTGAAATTTCTCTTAAGACACATTTTTCTTTGTTGTTTTTATATTTTGGATCTAGCAAAAAAGAAAAAAAAAAGTTTCCGTAGAATAAAATGATGAGGTACATGTTGTAGCACGAGGAACAAGGCAGACAGTAGTGAGTGGCGAGGAGAGATGGTTTTGGTTCATCCAGTAGGAGTAGGAGTAGGAGTTGGGGTTTGCCGTGGTTTCCTGTCTCTCTCTGTAAGTTATGCCGCAAAAGTAAAACCGAGAAGAAGGTTCTTCTGTAATGCTTCATGGCAAGAGGTTTCTTTTCGTTTCGTTTCTTTCACCCAATGAATGATGAATTATTCAAGATAATTAATTAATTAATGTTCTGTTCTGTTCTGATTGAAGCTTGCGGGAGTTTTACTATTCTCAGCGATCCCTTTCACTGCCGTGAAAGCCATAGCTAATAGTCCGTTAGGTGAGTCGCTTCGGAGGAACATGGAGGAGAAAAAGAAATTCGCTCTAGAAAACTCGTCCAAATTCAACGCCTTGGCCGACCAGGCCCAAAAGGAGAGGTAAATATCTTATCTGTATCATTCATTCATTCGGATACTTGATTATTGGTCAGTGTCATTATATATTTTCAGCTTTTGGTATGGAGAAAATCGGCCTCGTTGGCTTGGTCCTATTTCTTCATATGTCTACCCATCATATCTTACTGGGGAACTGCCTGGGGACTATGGCTTTGACATCGCTGGCTTTGCCAAGGATCCTGTCGCATTGCACAAATACTTCAAGTATGTCACTCATATTTTTTATTTTTATTTACTATGCTCATTCCATGCTGATAATTAAGAAATATTAAATATGTTCATTGTTATCATATAATATGGCTAGTATGAAGAATTTCTTCTAAATAGCTTTTCAATCATCAAAATTTTGACAAAGAAGCTCATAAAAATGTTTATTCATGATTTCTTTTATATTGTGTGAACCTTTTTTGAATTCAGATTCTGAACTGATCATTTTAACTTCTTTTATCATTAAGCTTCGAGATTTTGCATGCTCGGTGGGCTATGCTTGCATCTCTTGGTGCTCTAATTCCTGAATTATTAGACCTATTTGGAGCCTTTCACTTTGTAGAACCTGTCTGGTGGCGTGTTGGCTATTCAAAGCTCAAGGTTATCAAGTCCTGTCTCTTTGACCATTTTTGTACAGTTCGTCTTATCAAATTGTTGAGCTTTTTCATGTCCAAGTTCGGGAATTAAATGTACGATTATTCTCCATTACCCACTCAGTCAATCTATTAGTTAAAAGGGAAATCGTGTCTCTTATTTAATGTTGGCCAACAATTTGTTCTCCATAAAGCTGCATATGCTCTAGACATGGCAAATGAGTATTTCCATATCTAACCCTATAATTCATTGACATATTCTTTTCTATTATTGTACTATGAACTGAAACCAGTTGATCCGTTCTTGCGTGAGAAAAATATGCAGCTATTATCTTTTTCAGGATGACTTTATGAATGTGTGCTTTTATATTGAGTAAACTGGTAAATTATGGTAATGTAATCAGCTCTCCTTGCTTACGAGTCTTTCAATTTTTGAAGGGAGATACTCTAGATTACCTTGGCATCCAAGGTCTTCACTTAGCTGGAAGCCAGGGAGTGGTTGTGATTGCTATTTGTCAAGCACTTCTTATGGTAATGCTTGTATTAGTTGTATCCACTATCTATTGAATGATAAACTTGTATTAGAATCAGTGAGTAAGATATTACACACTATGAACGTATATAAAAGTTCATGTAGAAGAGGCAAATTGAAATACAATTAACTACTGATCAGAATCAGTTGAGGGAAAACTAACTAAGCTGCTAACAACTAACTTCTATTCTTAGCTTCTATACAATTAACAACTAACATCTTGACTATAGTAGGTAATACTCCCCCTCAAGATGGAGAGTCAATATTTTTGATCCCCATCTTGGATAAGAGTAGTCTGAAAGTAGGCAAGGGAAGTGCCTTGGTCAAGATGTGCCCGAACATGAAACAAATTAATCCCTCAATCCCTCATTGACCTTGTCATGAACAAAGTGGCAATCGAGCTCAATGTGCTTAGTTCATGCTTGAAATGTAGGATTTGTAGCTGTTAGATATCTTGTAAATAAGTAGGATATCCTTTATTAATTGTAAATAGGTAGCATAATCATGTAATTAGGGAAATAAGATTATTTTGTATTTATTGTACCTTTATGGTACCTATTATATATAATGAGCTCCGCTGTGTAGTTGAAACACACGGATTCACCAAATTCCTCATCTCTTTCTTGTCATTCAACAGTAGCAATATGAACCGAGGCCTGATTATCACAGTGAAACAGCTGCTGAACCAGTGTGAACTTGAAAATCACTGAGGAGGTAATTTAGCCATGTGATTTCTGAAGATACTGCTGCCAAACCTCGGTACTCAGACTCGTGAATCACCAAGAAACCTGTGGTAGATCTTCGGGTGTCTAACCCGTGGTAGATCTTCGGGTGTCTACACAGGTGGCCCAATCAGCATCCATAAAAGAGTAAGAAATGTCAGGCCGAGAGAGGGTGAGATAGAGTAATCTCCTAACTAATCTCCAGTATAAACTGTTGCAGGAAGCAAATCACCATCAGGATCATTCAGTTTGAGCTGAGTTTGCGTAGCAGTGTAGTAGGTTTAGAACCAAGGAAACCAGTGTCTTCTAAAAGAGATAAGGTATACTTTTCAATGAAAGAAAGATCCCAGCCTGTGTTCTTGCAATCTCTAGGCCAAGAAAAAAAGTGAAGAGTGCTGAAGTCTTTGAGCTGTAAATGTGCTTGCATTTCAGATTTGAGAGAAGCAATGAGTTTTTGATTTGCACTAACTATGATGATATCATCAACATAAACTAGAAGTGCTATAAAGGAAGCTCCTGAATTCTTGGTGAAAAGTGAATAATCTGATTTGGATTGTGTAGATCCCAACTTTAACAAAACTGCAGCAAACTTACTAAACCATTGTCTTGTAGCCTGCTTCAAGCAAAAAATGGACTTGTTCTGTTTACAAACCTTCTTTTGGGTTCCTTTTGTCTCCCCCTCAACATGATAGCCAAGGCGTAGGTCTATGTCAATTTCTTCAAAAAGATCTTGAAAGATGAATGGAACCAACCCTTAACACTGATATGCGTGTCATATTTGGAAATGTGACTGAGGAATTGTGGAGGAAATGGAAATCATGAAACACTTTACTATCAAAGCATACATAGTGGGTAGCACCCGAGTCCACTATCCACTCAAAAGAAGATAAAACATGAGTCAGAATACTAGAAGTGGTCAAAACAATACCTGCTTCTCCTAGGGATGCATCAGGATTGTTAGGATCTGAATAATCCTAATGGCACCCACAATTAGAGGAAGACAAAAATGGATATTGTTTTGGACCTAGATCTCACATGAAGAAGAGACCTTATCCAAAACCCTAGCAGACAAAGCTAGGAGAAGATAAGAATGTAATATATTAATGAAAAGATCCTTTTTACAATGAATGACCTCCTCTTTTATAGTGGGATGGTCCAATATCCTAATACTATACTAGTTGGGCCCTTGGGCCTAAAAAATCCTCAGCCCAGAGAGTTGGTCGCCCTATGGAGGTCTCGCCTAGCCGTCCTATAGTCGCGTCAAGGTCTAACTCTGGGCGGGTCCTATCATGAGCAGGTCCCGCCCAGTCCAGATATCTTTGGTATTTTTTATATATATTTAAACTAGGAAACAAATGCTGGAAAATAAACCAGAAGGTAAACCTTCTTACAAGGGAAAATCCCTTCGAAGGGCGAAACCCTTTTACAATACTCAATACTCAAATCATACCCTAATCTAATGAGAGAGCTCTTATTTATAATAAACTAATCCTAATAAAGATAGACTTAACCACTAAGAGATAAAGATAGACTACCAAAAATAAAGTTAAACTCTTAAAATAAAAGATAGACTCGTAAACTAAAAAGATAGAAATAAAATAAACTCAATCCCTTATATTTTGAACCTAATAAGGTGTCACATCACAAGTATGAGAAGAGGATGAATACAGTTGATTGGACAGAAAGTGGTTCAGTTGTTGACATTGATCTAGAGACAGAATTTGCAGAAAGCTCACCAGATGTTTGAGAATTTGTATCTGATACTTGCCCTATGATGGCTGAAGAAGGTAACTTCAATTTTCGCTTGGACCCTGGTGGATAACCATGCAGCTCGAAGTACCTCTCAGCTGTGCCACAATGTGAACATGTTGGTTGATTCTTCCAAGACTTGTACTTAGATCCAGAATCTTGAACTCCTTTAGAGTTAGGCTTCGGAGCAGCTAACCTTACAGCAAAAGCCATGAATGAATCATTAGAAATTGGAGCAGAACCAACCTCCCTCTGCCTTTCTTCTTGAACAACCAGAGAGAACACCTTGTTGATTGAGGGTATAGGTTCCAGAAGTAATACCTGGCCTTGAATTTGGGAGAATGAGTCATTCAACCCCATGAGAGAACACATAACATATTCAGTCTTGTAATATTCCAAGAGAGGTCGAATTCCTCCACAAGTGCAATTGCAATTTTGCTTGTAAGTGACTAGTTCTTCCCAAATTGTCTTGAGTTGAGTTTGGTGTAGTAAGTGCGCTGAGTAAGACTCATGAAATCATGGCGTAATTGGAAGATTCTTGGATCATTTTTCTACTGGAAGCGCTCTGTGAGATTCTTCCATATCTCTGAAGCAGTGTCTGAATACATACTGGTGGTAATGTCCTTTGAAACAGCATTGAAGATCCAGGAAATGACCACATTATTGTTTCGAATCCATGAATTGAGCTGTGGATTATCTTCTTCGGGCCGAGGAAGAGAGCCATCAACGAAAGGTACCTTGTTCTTCATGGACAAAGCAACAAGTACAGCACGGCTCCAAGTGTTGTAATTGGATTCAGTGAGTGGTTGAGAAACAAGACGAGGTCTAGGCCATCGGAAAGATGAAGGAAGAAATGATTGGCAATGTCTTCCATAGCTACAAATAGAAATCGACGATGATGATTAAGCTAGATGAAGACGAAGATGATGCCAAAGAAAGAATGATTCATGAAGAAAGGAACAACATGAAGGCTGTGAAATCAGAGTCACGGAAAAATACTATCTGATACCATATTGAATGATAAACTTGTGCTATTATAATCAGTGAGTAAGATATTACACAGTATGAACTTATATAGAAGTTCATGTAGAAGAGGGAAATTGACATACAACTAGCTACTGATCAGAATCATAAATGAATCTGTTATTGAGGGAAAACTAACTAAAACTACTAAGAACTAACTTCTATTCTTAGCTCCTATACAATTAACAACTAACATATTGACTATAATAGGTAATACTATCCACCTTCGCCTTATGAGCTCTGCTAACATTATTTATTTCTTGTGACATTTGTCTTCCAATATAAGTTTTTGAGCCTTGTGATGTGAGTGGTGCCTTGGTGTAGCATATATTGGATGGCAGTCTTTTTTTTAGCTCTACAAACGTAACATGTTAAAAAGACTTTCCCAGGCTTTTCTCATGGCCGCTCATCCTTCGTAGGTGGTCTGAGATACCTGACTGCAACTATAAAATCATACTTAGTTCGTAACAAAAATTTATATTCTCCTAAATCATAGTTTCAATCATTGTAGCTGCTGCTTAAGTACAAAGTTTATCACTATCAGACAGTCACATTATATACTAATTAGAGATTCTTGTTATTTAACAGGTTGGACCAGAGTACGCTAGATATTGTGGGAGTGAGGCATTGGAGCCTCTAGGAATATATCTACCTGGTGATATAAATTATCCTGGAGGAGCATTGTTTGATCCTTTAAATCTTTCAAAAGATCCTGAAGCATTTGCAGAGCTGAAGGTGAAAGAAATAAAAAATGGACGCTTAGCAATGATTGCCTGGTTAGGCTTTTACATGCAAGCAGCTCTGACGGGTAAAGGTCCGGTGCAGAACCTTCTGGATCACTTCTCAGATCCATTTCACAACAACTTGCTGGGCTCCCTCAACTTCTTGAAAGTAATCAAGTATTAGTAGAAAGGAACTTACATCCATTCGGTTGCTCTTTTTCTAACTTTTTTTGGAGTTAATTCAGGTCAAATGGTATAGCCACGGTGATTGTCTCTCGCCACATTCAATTGTCAACTCCCACTCCAAAAGAAACTGGTCTTTACCTTTTTTTTTTATTGTTTTTAGCGAGAAGTACTATTTAGTCTCGGACAAAATATTTGTGATAGTTTATATCACAAACTTTGTAATATATCATTGGGTGTCTGCAATGCAATTATGTGGGCAATGGATGCATAAATGCATTGAATTAGTTTTCATTGTATGATTGTAAGGGCTTGAATTTTTGCGCTGTCTGAAAAGGCAAAGGTAAGGCTCCTTTTGTTTGGTGATGTCTACCCATTGAAAGTTTATAAAATAGTAATTGATTAGGTATTTAAGTTAGGGGAATTGTTATTTGAGAAAAAGTTTGATGCACCGACGGTGTAAAGTTTTTTTACACCGTCAACCAATCAGATTTCAAGGATGTGACATGTCAATTAAAGAAATTAAATGAAAAGAGAGATTTTCTCACATCCTTGAAATCTGATTGGTTGACGGTGTAAAAAAACTTTACACCGTCGGTGCATCAAAATTAAACTCTTGTTATTCAGACCCCACACCCCTATTTAGAAATTTTTGAAACCCGAAAGTACCCCTTTCGAACGCACCCTTGTTGTGCGTTTCTCTTGCACCTGCCCACGGAGCGACGTAGACGCCCCTTAAACATGCGTTGTAGGCGCATGTTGAATGTGCGATTAAATAGGGTTAGAGTTGATGTCCCAGTGTTTGTCTATACATAGGAGAGGCATATATCCTCTTAGTGAAGTGCGTTACCATCGCCCCCTGAGCGTGCGTCGTTCACGCAGTTCTGTAGTGCGAGCTATCAAGCAAGACAACAGTAGGAAATTGGTTGAATAGTTGGATGGAAACTGGATGGGCCCAGAATAAGGACCGGATCACCGTGGAACCCTCTTCAGTTATGGATCAGTGCGTGTACCTGTCTTACTCCAACAACCTCATCAAGTGCTGCATCTCTGACAATTGCCCCCTCTTGGCCATGTGTGCCATCCGCTCATTGTACACTTGCCTTATGGTAGTCACATTCTGAGGGTTGGCATCCTTCAATGCAAGCAACATGTTACCTAGCTTCACTCTATTGTCAACCATTTTAGCAATCATATCCTTTTCTTGACTTGTAAGGCGACCGACATAGGCATGACCAACCAGAGTCTCGGCTGGCTGATGGTTGTGGTCGCCACGTACTACAGTCAACCTCTACAAACCATCTTCTGATGTGTATCTCGCCTTGAGCCTGAACGGACAATCACATTTCTTGGTTCCTGTCCCCTTCCGCACCAACACAGGCTTGTATTGTTGTACTTTCCGCTCATCTCGCACACCAAAGTAGCCACCTGTCTGCCTTTACTCCCACAACCCTTGCTCCCACAATCAGACCTTCTAATTATGATCACAAAGCCATGTTGCTTTCCTACATTCTTAGCCGAATCCAAAAGCTCCTCTGGAGTAGCAAAAACCTACAAAATATTAACACATATACGCATCACATATAAATTCAACTTATTGACATAAACTCACTCATTGGTTATGAAAATACCCTGTCTGTGGTAAATTGTTCTGTGTAGTCCGCTGCAATTGGCACATTATGTATATCTTCTACATTGGCTAATTGCCTTTCTTGTGGCATGTTCACTTCATATGACTCAGGGAGACTCATCCTGAAATGCAAAAGAAAATATGCAAATTGTTTACTGTTTCTGTACAGGCCAGAAATGTTTTAATCGCACGTTGAAAGCGCGTCACACACACACATCTTATAAGTGCGACAGCGACGCAATTAAACAATGCGTCTGGATAAATATAACAGATAAACGCACTATAAGTGTGCGTCTCTGTCGCACTCACAGGGTGCGAACCAGACGCACACATAGAGTACGGTGCTCACGCTTAATGAGAGTGCGATAGATCTACATCGGGATTAGAGTGCAGTACCTTCACAGATGACGACATCAACGAGGTAGGAGAAGTCGGTTGACAACGACGACGGCGGTGGCGACGTTGGTGATGGTCTTGGGTGAGGACTACAGCGACGGTTGCGTGGGTGGTGGAGGCGGTGGCCGGCAACAATGTGGGAAGTTGAGAGTGGGTTTGGAAGTTGTGAATGAGTTTGAAAGAAGAAAGAGAATGTGGGGAGAGGGGGTGGGGGGGGGGGGGGTTCCAACAAAGCATTAGGAAGGTGAGGATGGAGGGAGGGGTATTTTTCAATTTTTTTTTCATTAAGGGTATTGTAGACATTTCCCACATTTTTGGGGGTCTAAATAGGGGTGGGGGGTCTGGATAACAATTCCCTAAGTTAGTTTCAAACTTATTTAAGTTGTCTATATGTATGTTTGACCCAAACATAATTGTTTGGTAAAAAAGTTTATTTCACCATCTTATAGTGTATGTTTTTTGTAAGGAGGAAAAATCCCCAAAAATAACTAAGACATTAGCTATCCTACTCAAAGACTGCCCAAGATGATCTTGGTCAACAACCTACGACATTCCATATTTTGATGGTTTACAACATGCATCCCAAAAGTGAAATCATGAGAAAACTTGGCCATAGAATCTGCCACCCTATTAGAGTCCCTATTCACAAATATGAGAGATATCTCAGCTTGGGATTGGACAACTTTAAGGATGGAGTTGATCATATTAGTATAAGGGTGGTTAGAGGGGGAAAGGAGTACAAAACACTGAGAAAAAATCACTCTCTAAAATGACCATGGGAAATCTATTCTTCTCAATCAAATTCCAATGCTAATCTAGTACCCCATAATTTAGCCATCAGGATGTTTGATGTGCGTAACTTCGTACAAAAGCCTAACATCCATATGCTGGAACTATCTCTCAACACTCCCCCACAATCTGCTTCATACTTAAGTAACGTTGAATCATTGTTGCGATTCAAATACACGCGCAAAGAACAAGTGCATTTTATCGCAATAGTAATGTAGGATTTAAAGTCCCAGTTATTGTACCTAAGACATAAAGTTTAAGAGATGTGTTCATTGTCTAAGCAATTGAAAAGGTTGCTTGGTTGTGAGCATGCTAGAAAAAACAAATAAAAATAAAGTTGTGGTACAAAGAGGTCTCAATAATAAATATAAATCCCCCAATTTATGTTCCATTATTGAATCCTATGATTATTCATTAACCCCAAGTTGTTAATTAGTTTGGTGTATACTTAATTAATAGTGTTACCTAGACGCACTACATAGCAACAATCGTCAACAAGAGTTTTAGAGTGAGTAACTATGAAGTGTATGAGGTTACCTAAGGGGTGACTTTATGGCCTACCAATACCATTCTTAGCGAATCAAAAGTTTTAGAAAGACTAGTCCTAACAACCACTAGGGGTCAACTAATAGTGATTCTCCTATACTCGGTTTTCTCGTAGTTCTGAAAATTAACACCCTGATTAAGGCAAGCCAAATTACTAAACCTATAAACCGAGGTTCACATAATCTATTACATCGTAACCTCGAGAGAGGTTGCTTAGCTACTCATCGTAAACATGAAGGTTAGTAAAACCCTAATCATAGCTTAACATGAAGGGATGAACCAATGTTGTGCAGTCTTTGCCAATTCACCTCTTGATCTTCCTCAAAGGAATCCACATTAGGATTTCTTCTCATCTACGAACATCTCTCCATGTTGTCTTGCGAAACTCCTCTTTTTTTTGTGTCCTTTTGTATTTTCTTTTATGTGCTTCTCGAATAAGTGGGTTTATGACATTAGCATGCTCGTGGATAACTAACATTAGAATCACGCTTGGTGACAACTTAAACGTTCGTACTTCTTTCACATAACGTGACACATTGACTTTTCTGGTCTAGGGATGAATGGAAAATAGTGCAAAGGACTAACGTGAAGTCACTTTCAAGTTGGAGGAAATCTGGAGGTATTTTCTAAGTAGAGGGACCAACCTGAAGTCAGTGTGCAACTTTAAGGACCAACTTGGGTATTCACTCTAAAAATACACTTCAAAGTGTAAAATAGTAAAACAAAGAATATATTTTAAAAAGTTAAGAATATTATGTGTCTCTTCTTTTTGTAAATATTTATTTTAAAATGGACGTAGTTTTTAACTTGTTTCCTTTTTAGCTTTCAACTAATAAATTGGGTACTTTTCCCAGAAACAATGGTAATGGTTTGATGTTGTAAGCATTTCAAACAAGCTAATATTTGTCCAAAAGAAAAACAAGCTAATATGAATATAATTTTGATGCATTAGTACAAAAGTATAAAACCTAACACAATAATAACATTATGATGATTAATCTCGCATTGTTCATAATATTCGGACATTGTAAGACGGTGTTATGACGCAGGTGATAGTTGCGTTGCAATGGTCCATTTTGTAATTGGTTTTCTGCCAGTTTTGATTCCACTCTGCCGTTGAAGCATGAAAGCGTTGGTTCCAAACATAATAGCAAGTAAATTGCCTGCAGTCAGAACAAAAGTTACAGAGCATCCATGGACTGTAAAGAGTAGAGATTGCGTAAGTCAACAAGCCTTTGCTTAGAATCAATCTTCACTCAACATTAACCTGGATCACTTGAAGAAAACAACAACCTACATTCATTCATCAGTAAGATCAGATCAAACACGAGGGGCAGAATCGGTTAGATCTAAGGTTAGATCATTCCATCTATTAGACAACCTCTTTCCTTTTTTTTTGGGTTGTTTTTTAAAAGGAAGCAGCAAATTAATACACATAGAATCTGTTCTGCACTAATCAACTAATTCTCAGTCATGCCAAATCATATGCCCTTTCCTTCTCGCAAGCTTCTTCCCCTCCTATAGTCAACCTCTGCGTCAGAACATGATAATCCCATCTGATATTTCCGGCAGATTCTGGATGACCCCATTTTTGAGAATATATCTTCATCATCCAAGAGAGTGTGGTTCTCTGGTGTACTTAACCCAGAGCTGTTGCTACAATACCCCGGCGATTTATTATCTGACATGTGCAAGAAAGAAACGTATGTGCTTAGATGTAGATAGCGAGTAGTGTCAAAAGTTGAAGCAAAGATATTAGATAAGACAACCAACTCAGTTTAAATGCATACAATATAACCATTTTCCACAAAACTGCCCTGCACTTTATGATATTCATATCTCATACTTTACCACTAGAATATACAAAGATGGACCAATATCTTACCAGAGAAAAAATTGTTATATCTTTAATCTATAAAGTACAACACACCATGACTATTGAACCTTTTCAATTCTCAGGTTTTGATTAATAAGGAAAGGAAGGAGAAATAATACATTCTTCCACACTGTCCAATCAAACCTTTGGTGGTGTTAGGAGTTTTCAATGGTGAAATTTAATTTAAGGGTTTGATGACTTCGAAGTGACAATACATGACAGTAGAGTTTGACTTCAAGCAGGGATAAACTTGAAATGTTGCAATAACTTTTTCAAAACAAATATGTGAACTCATTTTAACTTCTTTCCTTAATTTTGTGTGATTTTGTTTAAAGGACCTTATAAATAGGACAGGAGGGAGTAATTCATTTAGAAGTGCTCTGGTCTGTTTTCTTTTTCTATTTCCATGATTCCTCAAGATGTAACAAAAACAAATCATATTCAGATCAAGTATTTATAGCATACCTTCATATCCATGACATATAGGGACAGGACTGCGTGCTTCCTTACCAACAGGACCCGGATCTAATCTAAGGCTTTTCAGATTCTGCATTGCCACATGTGTCTCATGAGCTTTGAATCCTTTCATCAACGAAGGCTCTATGCTTTCTTCCATTGCTGATTTGCCAGTGGTGAAGGGCATCATGGTAAATGAATCATCCATTACATCAGAAATTTCTACGTATTGACTGGTAGATATAATCTCATCTGCACTGAAACCAAATGATGCTCGGTAAGCTTCTATTTCTTCCACATCTTGCTTAGGACTTCTAGCATGCCTGCTCTGATGTCCATTTCCACCAGTAGATTGAACATCAGAATCTTTTGAAACGCTTAGTCTCCCACCATTATGAGGGAATGGAGGATTTTGGTCTAGATAGAATTGTGCATAGGTAGCAGGGCAAAAGAAATTTGTATCTTGGGATGCAATAGTGACACTATTTGTGTCATGACCTGAAACCCTCCCAGACCCAGTCCTCTGATATTTTCCATTCTCAAGAGGTATAGATGAATTCCACTGTGGGCGGAACTCCCGTTCAGGAAAAGAGGATGACAAACAGTCACCGGAGTTCCTTGATATTGGAGATATAAGGCTACTGGCAGGACTTCCAGGGTAGAGTGAATATGTCGCTTGAAGATCATTTGCATTGATGTAATTGTTCTTGTCCCTGTTTTTGAGATCTGCTGAAGATGATAGAAAATGAGCAAAAGGTACATCTGGGGAAGATGGAGTTGTTAAGTGAGCCAACTCTGGCGGAGGAGTGAGAGGAGCAGTAGATGGCTCAGTAGTAAAATTTGAGAAGACTGGAGGAGACACCAGTTGGGTTTCATGAGCATATGGTCCAGTGGCAAACATTGTAGATGAAGGACCACCAGGCGAATTAGCAGATAATGACAAGAAACAACTAGGTGACTGCGCAGTTGAAGGAAGGGCAGAATGCGTGAAGGATGCTGGTGAAGAAGGTGGAGCTAAAAGAGAAGGAGCCAGTCCTGTGGTTTGATTGGTTAACCCAACCGCTTGAGGCCCATTTGGCTGCGCAGCTGATCCATTACTATCAGGAATGCGAGATGCAGGTACAATGCGCTTCCCACCTTTCTGTGACCCAAAACAAGAAAATGCACCCCAGCATCCTCCCCATCTCTTTCGCTGTCAATGCAAGTCAAGCAATATAGACTTACTCAAAAGAACAATGAGATCAATAACAGGTAGATCTGTAAAGGAAATACAACTTAACAATTCACCATGAAATGTTAAGTTTTTAACAAGAATTCAACCCAAGAAATTCCACACAAATATCATTAAATATTTTGCCAAGATAAAAGCATACACTTAATAATCAAAACTTACGTTATAGGGTCTAAGTTCTTATCTATGGTCATTTTTTTTTATGGAAACTGTTCAAGGGATGATAATTAAAATCCCAGACATTGCAAAGTGTATTCACCAAGTGTCACTTTGGCTACTAGTCTAGTAATTTTTACCTTCATATATATACACCCATTTGATTTTTCATTTGTTTTTAGAAATGATTTTACCCCACTTTTTAATCCACTCTCCTAATCACTAGCAGTTTCTCTGAGACAAACACATATGTAAATGTAAAACTCCCCCCAAGGTTTAGGTCTTTCATTTGGAAACTCTGCTTAGTAGAATTAGCACAATTGACATGTTCCACCTTCAATATTCCTAGACTTCATGCAGCACTTTATCCTAAAGCTGTCATGTAGTGCATTCATTTTTATCATTGTAACGCAGCATCTTCTTGTGGAATAATCTATTTGGAATTTTTGGGGAACATTGGGCGTGTCCTCTCATCTATGAGTAATTTCTCATGATACATTATGAAAGGTTTTGGCACGAAAAAAGAGAGGAGTGCTTTGATTACAAATGAATCTGAGTACAGCTCAGGTTTTATAGAAATTCAAGAATCTTCTCTTAGAAGCTAAGGGTAACTGAATCTGTTAGACTCTGCCTTACAGCTGTCATAACTAAACTACTGTTAGAGCTAAACTACATAACAAGGTTATTACTTGCAAATACTCCAATAGTTTTAATTTATACCTTTTATCAACAAGAAAAAGAGAGCATATGAGATATATGGAATCCATCATGCATTCATCTTGAGAATATAAATATCACTGAATATCTGGCAATTAAAATATTTATTAATGATGAAATGAGATCACAAATATTTGGAAGAAAACAAAAAAGACAGCTGAAAGTTGCAGGCCTCTCTATAAAGAAAGGTTAGAACACTCTTACTGCACAAATATATTTAATATAATGATCTTTCAACATAAATAGAATGGTATTTTTTTAAATAACACTTAAATAATAGGAAAGACTTCATTTTTGGTTTTGTGTGATTTCTGTCAATTACTGTAGTGTTTTGTATTCTCAAGGACCATTATCTAGATTTGGCTTAAGTTGATGTTTAACTAGATTTGGCTTCTGAACTTAGGTTTACCCCCAAGGCTGATGACTGTTGTTGCCAATCTATCTTTGGAGGCAAAGAGATATTTGTTTAATTGAGTTTTATTTATCAGCTAATACAATCTTATTTGTTCCACCAATCCTATGCTAAGCATCAAGCTATTTTATTGCAATAATTCAATCTAAGTACCATGCTGGATTTAGTATCAAATAGAAATACTAGATTTGGAGAACTAAGGGAAGTCTTTTAATTTTTTTTATCTACATTATTAAACAAACAAACAAAAAGAGCCACAGTAGAGGAGCAGAAGGGAGCAAATTTTTTTATTGAGAAGAATAATTGACCAGTTTTCTAGATATATTAGCAACAAGTGTACTAAATCAGTTAAGTATAAGTAATAGAAACAAAAATGTGAAAAGCTCAAGATAGGAAATGGAAAACTAAACAACTCACGACATGGAACAAGAAGTTTTTCTGAACCCTGGATGGAAAAATGCTATAACAACAACAACAATAATAATAATGATCATAAATAATAATAATAATAATAATAATAATAATAATAATAATAATAATAATGATTTGATATGAATTTTATTTAAGTCTCTTCAATTTGAAGGAGAGCCTTGGTTCAATGGTTGGCATTATGCCATGTGACTATGAGGTCACAAGTTCAGTTCTTTATCATACAGTATTATTTATAGAGAGAAGGATAAAAAGATATTAGAGCAGCAGAGTATAAGGTATCCTCCTAAAAAAAAGGTGCAAAGAAGATTCGAAGGAGAAGAAAAGCACAATTCAATAAAACCAGGCCCTCTTAACTCTTTAAATATTTATTAGGGGACTCCCTTGTAGAGACTATTGACCAACCAGTAAACAACTAAAGAGCCTAGATTAACAATCTTGTCAGAACTCTCAAATGAAATCTGACCAACAGGCTGAGAATAATTCTTCAGAATATGACCTATTGGTAAGATTTCATTTGAGAGTTGCGATAAGGCTTTTGTTGTTGTATGAGCAGTTTGTTCAAGCCAAATAAATCATATAGCAGTATTAGATTGCATAACGCCAGAAATCCTTTCCTTTCTTAAATTTAGACCAGTTATGGAAGCTAATCAAAAGAAATAGTAAGAAACTGGATGAGAAAACCCAATATTAATCAAAAGAGCTGCACTATTTGGTACAAAACATTTTGTACAAAAAAAGTTACCAGCATACTACCAATCTTGTTGATTGTAAGAATACATGGAGAATAGATAAATATTGTATGATGCCATATATACTCGTATTCTCATCATGCAAACAAGTTTTGTACCATAACATTTCTCTAACAAAAAACAATAAATAACTTACTCCAAATGACAGAACTTGCTTGTCAATGTAAGAACTAGTAGGTAGTTATCTCAGGGAATTATGGCTGCTTCTTTGATATTATAATTCCCCTTGCCAAACTCTTCCCTTACTTAAGTGTTGAATGATCTTGGATATGTGGTTCAAGAATCAAGGTAACACAGAAAATAAGCAACACAGTTTTTCAATCTGATTTTGTTTGTGAATTTGCACAAGTATATGAAATTATAAATCTCAGAAAATCTGAGAAACTTTAAAACATGAGATTTTCTTTCTATTAGTACCCGGAAAGAAAGAAACACTCACTCACTCTCGATCAGTTATTAACAGTATGGTTTGATTTGTTATTTTGACTGCAGAAGACTACTAAGGAGCCTGATATTCAGAAGACTACTAAGGATCGATGCTGTGACTAAAAATTGAAGCAAAGTACATGGGTGGTGACTCTAATTTAAAATGAAGCAGCTTTAGAAACTAATAATTCATTGAACAATGAGATCAAATGAAATGAAATGACCTCACCTCCTACAAGTGGTGCTAAAATAAGAAAATCAAATTGTTTGGCGTCCATAATGTCATGTACACTAATGGATGCAAACCAGAAGGCGAAACAGAAAAAGCATTGGTGGCAGTTAGTGGTTTTAAATGCAATTATCGTGGTTTGATGTGAGATCTGAGGTTTAGTAGTAGGAACCTCAGATCAGATCTAACCCCAAAAACCCTTTTCTATCACTCGCAAATAATGTAAAAAGCACAATTGTAGGTGAGTAATTTAGAAATGAAATTTGCAAAGATCGAGAGAGAGAGAGAGAGAGAGAGAGAAATACTCTTTCATGCTGAGGAAATCGATTTTGCTCGGACCCCATTCGATATTAGCTGGGTTGGCTGTTACACTGCACTTGCACTAGAACTGTCAGCTAAGATCGATCGTTCTCACATTTCTTCTTCACAAGCTGACACCATGTAGACTCTTTTCATGTGAAGAGAGGAAGAATATTATTATTATTATTAATTAATTACTATTAACAATCAAAGGACAAAGAAAGACAAAAGCGAAAAAGATTGAAGACAGAGAAAAAGCGATGGAGAGACCGGGACATGGCCGATGTTTTTTTCCTCTTTTTTCTTTTAACCTTTTTCTTTAACATCTAAGTGCTACATCCGCTCTTTTATTTATAAGTAACAAAAAAAAATCACATAGTTTAAGAAATGTAGTTAAACTAGATAAAATACATTAAATATGTCTTGAATCAAAATAAACTTCCAAAATTACCCTTTGATATTAGTGTTGTAAAGTGGGAAAGAGAGAGAATAATTAATGAGACATATTTAACAAGTTAGAATTAATAAGGGCATCATGGGAAAAAAATAATTAATATAGCTCAAACTTTCATTTGGTTCTTATAAAAAGGAACAAAATTTTTCTTCTCTTTCATGCTTATAAATAGGACCGGAGGTAGTATTATTTATTAGGGTTAAATATTATTTTCGTCCCTGAACTATAGCAAAATTTTGATTTTCGTCCCTCAATTAAATTTCTGATGGTTTATGTCCCTTTACTTAGTAAATCGTTTGTTTTCCGTCATTTGACCATTTTGACCGTTGATGTGACATGTCAACTTTTAGGTGACTGCTGACATGTCAATTGTTTAGCCGGTTTTGAATTATTTTAATTACAAGTAGAATATGCAGAGGGACTAAAACCAAAAAAAAGTTAAAACTTCACTTTAACCCATCATCTTCATCCCCAATCATATTCTCTCCACCATGTTGATCATCTTCCCCGTATTCTTCAAAAATACACCACCCACAACCTCATCTTAACAAAATACTAAAAAATAAAGCCCAAAACAACACCCACAACTACATCTTCTTCAACCATTTATTGAAGAATCCCCTCCCCCTAATTGCAAAAATCAAACCCCAAGAATAACTACAAAAACCCATTCAAATCAAACCCATAAACAACAAGTAAAAGCCAGAAAATCAAACTCATTCAAATATTCTTCTTTTTCTTCCAAAACATTGCTGCCACCTCTTACTCTTCACTCAACCTTCATCTCTTCTCCACTCTCATCCCCTCTCTCAGTCCACCTTTTCCCTCACCCCCAAACCGCCACCACCTCCTTCGACCCAGAACCCTCGCACCCTTCAGTTTCTCCGACCACCGCGAATCTCGTCTCCGTCGTGCGTCTTCTCCCTCATCCAAAAAAGAAGATCTGATGGTTCATATTACAATTTCGTGAGAGCCCTGGATTTGGCACCCCAGAGCTTAGAAATGCCACCCCACTTAAGTGTGGGAAAATACCATAATGTCCCTGCGTGTTTATTTTCGGAACAACAATATCCGAAGGCTTTCGGATTCCGGTATTCCTAAATGATTCGGAAGGAACAGTTCCGAATACTGTTAGTATTAAAACAAAACACGGTCAGTCCCATTTCATTCCGAAACCTTTCATTCTGAAACCCTTCTTGGTCTCTCATTTCCGAAGCTCTCGCGATTTTCTCCCTCCAAACCTTCATCATCTTCGTCAACTGGAACGGGCTCCTGGAACGGTAGAGGTAAGAGCCTTCATCTTCTTCATCATCTAGTTGTTGTATTCAATTCAATTCGTATGTTAGGGTTTGGAATTCGAATAGTTTGGTGCGGTTTGGGGATGAGGTTGTTATTTGGGGTTTTAGGGATTTGGGGATTGTGGGGTGCGGTTTGGTTTAGGGTTTAGGGATTTATGCTGCTGAGATACCATTGTGGGGTGCGGTTTGGTTTAACTCTCAGGGATTGTGGGGTGTGGGGTGCGATTTGGTTTAACTGCTATGATGAGGAAGAAATTTTGTGGATTTTGGGGTGCCATGAGCAGTCTTGGGTTTGGTCTGCTTGTTTTGGACTGCTGTTACATACATGAAACTCCAACATAGCAGTGAATATAGATAGTTTATAGCTGAAGTTACATGAAACTGCTGTTACATTCAATGTTATTTTTTAGTCAATGATTCATGCTTATTGATCTAATATAGATAGTTTATAACTGAAGTATGAAGATCATTCCAACATAGCAGTGAATACACTCATTGACTTTGTTTCTGTATACCTGTCAATTGAACCAAGTTATTCTTTTCTTCCAATAACTTGGTTAGCATTAATGCATTCATGATACGTGAGTAATATCTTTGTACTTTTTTTTTGCTGCTGCTCTGCCCCCTTATATTAGAAAATATGCATTTGAATTAGAAGCTTTCATGGAACTAGTCATTATTAGATTTCCTTTTAAACTAAAACTCTTTCTTTTATAATGACAATATACAAATGTCAGGGACTTATGAGATAAGGTGAAGGCAACATTACACATGCACTTTCAACCTCATTTATATTTGATTGAAGTTTTTTTTTTGGTTACATGAAAGTATGAAACAAACACACTAGTATATTTGAATTAACATCTCTATTCTCAGAATCAATTCTGAAACGTAGAAGCTAATCTCCCTTCATTAACTAGTGATACCTATTAGTGGGAATATTGTGGAGCATCAAGGTTGGGTGTTGGTACATCCCACACCATCATCATTTCTGAACCAGTAAGTCTGAGTGAAACGAGCAGCACCTTCTGGAACATCTTCCATCACACACTCATGGCCTTTTGGGTAGTAAATTCCTGTGCGTGGGTGTGGAACCCAGATTGCTGAAGAATCCTCTGTCTTCCCACTAATAATCTTTGGAACTCCTTCTTCAGAGCTTTCTGCAGCAGCTGCTTTAGCAGTAGTCCCTGAGAACTTCATGACCCTATTCTCTGCCCGCCTAGCTCCCCTGCATGACATTGACACATTTCACTTGTTAATAAAAAATCTGGACAAGACTATGAAACCAATTGATAAGAACTTTGTAATGCCTTTGAATTTGTCATTAAGAGACTGATTAATGATAATTTACCGGAGAATCAGCAAGGTTGATTTGGTGATGCCACCTCTAGCCATGAGCTGCAATTAATACACTGTGATTGCAGTTGTACAATAATGTCTCAAATCTCAATACACTGAACTAACTTAACTGCCTCAGTATCTAAAGCCTCAAAACCTTATATGGTTGTACTCATTTTGATAATGGCAATGTCCTATTCCCCAATTGCTGAGTCATTGTGATAATTGTGAAGTTAATTAGTTAGTCCATTAGATAGTTAGCTAGAAGGGGATTCAAAAGGATTGGAAAATCAAGGTAGGTAGGAATTCATTCTGTACAATTGATTGTTTAAGAATTAAAGAAGAGATTCTCTGTGAAGGAAAAAAACTTGGGTAGAATTTCATTCTCCATTTTCTTCAGTTTTTTCAATTATACATCTTCATTTGTTTAGCTCTTTCTGTTAATTCTCCATGTTCTTTCTTTGGAATCCTATAGGTTATACTTATATTACTTAAGGTTTCAGATCTAATATGTGAACTGTCATAATCAATTTTGTTCCATTTCTGTTTGTTTCTTTTACTATTGATCATGTTTAAAGAAAAGTTGATCTAAACATCCTCAACACACTTGATACATGTTTTGCCCTCCGTACTTTCAGTTTTCATTCTTAGAAAACTATCTTCAAGTTGAGTAGCATTTACATATACTGGTTTATTCTTTTCAGTACATAAATATGCTAGACATGCTTATTGATCAAGTATGTTAGACATTCTTTTTATTTACATATACTGGTTTATTGATCAGGAAACTGTTGAAAAGATTAGAGTTGCAATCAAAGAACAAACAGAAATCACTGTTCAGTTTATCAGAGGTAAATAACCTGTCTTGGTTGATATTTGTAGCCTCTTGAATATTAAGTTACTTCTAGCTTTCAGCTGATTGCATGAATATTAAGTTGATAATCTTAGTTTCTTCTAGTTTTCAGTTGATTGCATGAATATTAAGTTGATAATCTTAGTTTCTTCTAGCTTTCAGCTGATTGCATGAATATTAAGTTGATAATCTGTCTTGGTACATATTTCTTGCTGATTGCATGAATATTCAGTTATAAAGCTCATCAATTGGTACTTTTGCAATTATCTGATGAGTATTATTTTTTAATAGATGGCTAAGAGGAAGAGCCAAGGGCGCAGGAAATCACATGTTGCTGGGAGCTCCCATGATGCCACTGAGGATGTTGAGGATCGCCACACAACCCCGGAGGATGTTGAGGATCGCCACAGACGGCTGCATGCTTCTTATCGTAGAGTCAGAGGAAGATTTGGTGAGGACCAGGATGTTGGTGGGACATCATATGAGGAGCGTCGAGACCCTTGTGAGATGACTCCTGAGCCTTCTCGTCAGACTACTCCCGAGCCTTCTCCGCCTTCTCGTCAGATGACTCCTCAGAGTTCGACAGAGAGTGAGCATGAGGTTGATGTGGAGCCTGAGGTTGATGTGGAGCTTCAGGTTGATGTGGATCCTGAGGTTGGTGTGGAGCTTGAGGGTGATGCTGGAGCACGACGGGATGAGGTGCCGGTCCAGACAGAGGCACCGTTTCCAGGGGGCCTGATGATCTGTCACTTTTGGTCTGTTACCCACATCACGTTGCGCCGTGTCTGTGGCATCATATTATAGGCACCGACCCGCGTTACCCCGATCGAGGTGTGTTGAAGTTTTCCAGCGCTGGGATGAAGCTGGCAAAGCTGACGTGTGAGGGCGAGGGAGACGATATGAGCGCTGTTCGTCAGCGTGTGGAGGGGACCGGACTCTATCCGCTCTTCAGGTGCACCTATCCGGAGATAGACACACCCCTTCTATCTGCCCTCGTCGAGAGATGGCATGAGGATACCAGCAGCTTCCACATGCCGTTCGGGGAGATGACTATCACCCTGGATGACGTATCATCTATCCTTCATCTGCCGATGAGTGATAGGTTTTATACTCCCGGACAGGCCAGCAGAGAACAGGCAGCGGAGACCTGTGTTCTGCTCTTAGGAGGGGTAGCCACAGACTACATCATGGAGTTTAAGGCGGTGAAGACCATTGGCTTGCGGTTCGGGTTCTTGCAGACTCTATATACTAGGGCTCTTGCTGGTTAGTTATACTATATATTTAATTTATTTGCAATTATTATATGTGAATTAAATGATTAATGGTTTCTTTATTGTACTTTAGAGCATCGGCATGACCATGCAGCACGGATGTGGCTACTTCACCTCCTCGGCTCGACCTTGTTTGCGAACAAGAGTGGAGGACACTACACTTCTGTCGATTGGATCGGCATGTTGCAGCACCTTGATCGGGTGTCAGAGTATGCGTGGGGCGCCATTGCGCTAGCTACACTGTATGATGCACTTGGTCATGCCTCACGGAGGAAGACTAAGCGGATGAACGGTTGCTCTTCCCTCCTGGTAGCTTGGGTGTTTGAGCACTTCCCACCCACCATTATTCAGCGGATTGAGGTCCCCGAGTACACGGAGGACCAGCCCAGAGCGTGCAAGTGGATGGAGTCACGGGCTGGGCATGCAGGACTGATGGAGAGGCTAGTTCTCTTCGATGAGATGACGGCAGAGGACGTCATATGGACACCGTATGAGGAGCACAAGAATCACAGAGAGCTGGACGTCCGAGCTTTATACTCAGGCTACATCCGGACTCCCATCCGGGCGGTCGTGCGACCTCATCTTCCTGAGCGTGTGCTGCGGCAGTTTGGGTACGTGCAGCCTATCCCGCGACACCCATCTGTCGTGATGGGCATGAGTTCTGCTGCGGAGGTCGTTGATGCAGCATACCTGGATTATGAGCCACACTTGATTCCAGAGGGCGTCCCTAGTATAGTGGATGGAGCGGCAGTAGATGATTACCTGGACTGGTACACCGGTGTATCTCACCGGTTCATCATCCCGGATGAGAGTAGGGCCGATCTCAGTGCTGTGGTAAGTGTGAACTTAATTTTCTTTATGCATTTGTGGTTTTGTGTATGCGGTTTACTAACATGTATATTGATTTATTTTCAGGCTTCTTTGTGTCGGGCCGTTGATTTGCTAGAGCAGGGACTTGAGGTCGACGGCGGTCCCCCTAGAGTTACACGCTCCCGCACTTTATTAGAGAAGTGCCTCACTGTCATCAGAGACTTGAGCAGGACCCAGGGGGTCGCTTTCGTTGGTGTACGAGGAGGCAGAGGTCGAGGCAGAGGAGGAGGCGGAGGTGGAGGTGGAGATAGAGGAGGTGGCAGAGGCGGAGGCAGAGGTCGTAGGGGTAGGGTGGGTCGTAGGGGTAGGGGACAGTGACATTATTAGTATGTGTACTTTTATCGCACTATTAGTTTGTACACGCTTTACTATCGGTCTGTACTTTTATCGCATTATTAGTTTGGATTTCACATTATCACGCTTTACTTGATTTGATTACATTTTTATCTCTTTTTAAATCAAGTAAAATAACAAACAAAATCCAATGGGAAGTAAAATAACGCACATAATCCAATTGAAGCAAAATAACGTACATAATTCAAGGGAAGCAACATAGCCTACATAATCCAGGTCAAGGATTTTTTAAAGTTACAAATAATTCAAAATTAGCCAAATAACATTAATCAATCTTCTGTAATGTCGGTGAATGTTTCTGATGGAGGTCCACAGTCACTGGAGAATACCTGTGAATATTCACATAAATGAAAATTGAGATCTGTAAAAATCTACAGTCACTTTTATTTTAATTATATATGTGTAAAAAAGATTTTCATACCTTAACTATGTTGGGCAATGTTATGTTCAGGTAACAATTAGATTTTCTAGGAGAAAACACAGCTACCTAAAAGCAAAAAAGGAAGAAACAATGTTCAACTTGTCTAAAGAAGTAGAAACAATAGTCAAGTCGGTTAGAAATAATAAACCTTCTGGATAAGCATAACAGATCCAACATTTATGTCCTTCGCAAATTCGCTTTCAGTGAAAACCTTGTGATGGACAATAGCACCGACAGTGCCCGTAGGATCCTGAAACTCAAACTCATATGGCATGACAGAGGACATTTAAATACCATGACATTGATGAAAAAGAACGCGGAAGATGGAAATACCTTCAGTGTAACTGACACATCGCCGAATCCGTTTGGTGTGCATGATTTGATAACTGCGACGATGAGATCGACCCTTTCTAGATGGTGAGTGATGGAACCCAGAGGAGTTGCAGATCCGCCTAATTGCAGGGCTGAAAGCCAAGCATTGGAGTGAAAATCGGGATCAGTGTCGTGACCGTCTTCGACGACTCGCCTAACAAATTGTTGGGTTGGAATGAGGTGTCCGTCGGTGGTGGAGCTGCGTTGAATCATGGCGGCCTGGACGACACCAGCAGGGCCGGGAATGAGAGGATGAGAACTTGCAGAAGAGTTGCCTCGGAGTTTTCAAGGGCGGATGAAGGTGGGCAAATCTTGTTCCATTTTGATTTTGAAGGTTTCGTTGAAAGAATGAAAGGAGAGGATGAATACCAGAAAGCGTAAATCAAGCAAATTTATAGATGAAGGATTAATGGGGTTGGTTGTTGTTGGTGGTGGATAGTAATGAGGTTGGTTGTGGTTGGTTGAGAGTAATGAGGTTGGTTGTGGATAGTGATGGAGAGATTTAAAACTAAAATGAGAAATAAAAACTAGTTATTAAAGAGGGGAAAAAAATTAAAGTTCGGATCCCCAGATTCCGAAGTTGCTCGGAAAGTAAATGTCAATCGTGCCAACTCATGGAAGCATAGGAAGAAATGGCACCATTTCGGATACTGTAATTCCGAAATGTCTCGGAAACCGTAATGTCGAAGATTACTTGGGGTGCCAAATCTTAGTACACGCATGGAAATGGAAAGGAGACTTTCGAAACATTTCGGACTCCATAGTTTCGAACTATTAGATTCGGACTATAGCCTTCCGAATGGTGAAAACAAATGGGGTGGCAAGTTACCTGACTGTAATAGTACGGACATTAGCATTCTGAAGAACTTCGGAAACCGGTGTTCCGAAATCCTGTTAACCAGTTAAAATGACAGTACCAGAAACAATGCAGGCAGAAACCACAAATTCTCATAACCAGCTACATTGCAGGGCAGAAACAGATAAAATGCACATATTCAAACAGTTTAATACTGAATCATAATACTTTGAACTTCTAATTAGTGGTTCATATGTCATAGATACAAATTAACAAACATAAATCCTAGTCTCAATCTTCTGCAAGGTCTATAAAGACATTCTCTTGAGGACCACCCGTAGCATCAATCCAAGCATTGAATTCTGCCGTAAATGTAGCCAAATGCGTCGGGTACGGGATGATCCATTGGTCGGTGGGTTCTTTGGCCAAAAACGGCCATTGGGGAGCGAGTGTTGGCATAGGATGTCCCGTCTTTTGCTTGAGCTACATTTGAGAGTATAGCAATAAAGTTAGATAAGAACAAAGTGGTTGAGAACAAAGTTTACTAAACGTAAATAATTTAACGTGACAAGCGAGTGTAAGGTACTTAACGAAAGATATACCTGAACAAAGTGGTTGGTGACATGACCAACTGCTATAACGGGATGTACTTCCGGGGGGGCGCCTCCTCTCAATGGCAGATAAGTGTAACAACCGGCTAATGAAATGGAGATGAAGACAACTTGAAACCTCGTAGCAATGAGGTACCCCATCTCCGGTAGAGACGTCCACTTGTCTTCAGTTGCTTTTGTACCAATCAGGAGGATGAGACGATTTTGTAGGGACTGAACCCTCTCGTAACCATATATGTTGCTATAGTAAGCGGTATTCTCTGAGAGTTCTACAAGCAACTCTTCCCTAATCAAAGACCAACCGTCTTGACCTATGTCGGGTCTCAACAATGCAACTACTGATTTATAACCACAATTACCATCTGGGATAACATCTATGACTTTTTCTATATATTGATGGAAGAAAGATGGCAAATCTTCCAAGTATATGCTGGTGGTGGACTGGTTGCTCTTCTTAGACTTCTTGTTTGACTTCAGAGCTTGTGGTGTAGGAGTTCGGTTTCGAGGACAAGAGACTTTGTTAGGTGTTGGCTTGAGGCTATTGTTAACATGTTCCCAATAACAAGGATCACGCTGTAATGATGGTTTTTGTTGACTAGGTGGTTTACTCTCCATTGCCTTGGACGAGCGCTTGGGCTTTATCTTCACTTGAGGAGGACACAGTGAACTACTAGAAGGACAATAGAACTCATTTACCTTCCTCCTTAGCATACTTTGGCCCGCAACATCCAAAGTGTTGAAATAAGCGGTCAAGCCATCAATCTCTGACTGGAGGTCTCCTTGGTTTGAGGCTTGACTCCTGTTGGTCAATTCGCAAGTGTACGAATACCTCCGGGTTTTAAATTATCGAACCACAGGGAATTAGTTTGCAAATTCAGTTTAAGATTCAAGTTCAAGGTTGAAAAGCAAGTAAAATTCAGTTTTAATAATTGGTTGTTTCTTGAGTTTGTAAAAGACAAGTAATCAAGTAATAAAGCGATTGAAAAACAGAGATGAGATTGCCTTGGGTTCTTGTTCAACTAATTCAGTTTTAGCAAACTGATCGAGGTCGTACCCGATACAAATAATTAATTTAGAAAACTGTAGTAACTAGGAAGTGACTCCTAGGTCGTTTCCCAAGGATTATCGTTTCAACAAAGATTCAGTATTAAGAACGCACAACGCACACACACTGGGGGGGGGTTTTGTGATTCAGTTCAAAAGATTAGCAGAAAGTAAAAACAGATTAATACGATAAGTAAAGACGGACGAATCCCTTTGTTCAGTATATCGCTGCTCAATCACGGGTATCTAAAGATCAATTCTTGTTATTAGTTTCCTAGTTCGTGAGAATTAATTAACTAAGCGATAACTAATTCACAGATTCCTAAACTAAGCGATTAAGAATCTTTTACGCCCTAATATGAACTAAGCGAACATACATCATCTTCTAATTCGTGAACCTAAGGAATTATGCAAACCCTAGCCAGAAGTAGAGATGAAGAAAACTAATCATGCGAAGTCTATTAAGCACTATACCTCAAGAGCGCGATATACTTTGCAAAGGAATTCGTTCGAAGGAAATTAGCCTTCCATGGATGGGGCGAATTCAACAATTATATTGGAGAAGAGACTAGGGATTAAAAGCATAAACCCTAACAGAACTCTAATAATTACTGAAATTCGAAATTGCATATAATAATAATGTAGAAGGCCAAAAAAAGTTCTTGTTTCTCTCAGCACAAACCCTTAAATAGGAGCTGAGATCACAAATCCTAATCAAAATCAAAATCAAATCCTAAAAGATATCAAAATCAAATCCTAACAAATCCTAAAGATAGAGTTTTAAAATAACAACCTAAATAAGTTTGAATCTGAAAGATATCAAACTTAATTTATTCCGAAATTAAATCCTAATATTTCCTAAAATACAATCTTCACTCCAGCACAATCAAATCTTCATTCCGCAAATCTCCAAAATGCCCTTGATGTCAAATAAAACCTGAAAATAAGAATAAACGTAATTAGACAAAATAATAGAAATCTCTGTCAAGCAAGGTCAATTAATTACGAATAATCATTAATAATGACAAATTAAGGCTATATAAAATGGGTAAAATATTGCTCATCACAAACCTTCCTATTCAATTAATCCGGAGTCTCTCCTTGATGTTCTAGCCTAGTTAGTTATCTTTCGATGCCTCGCAAAGAAAACCCTTCCTAATCAAAAGATAGGTTCAATTCCTTGATAACCTAAACATTTGCTAGAAGCACTAAGCATACAAATCAGGCCAACAAACCCCAACCCTTCCTCTATTCCTAGCAGCAAGTATAGAAGGAGTAATCTCACAACAAGTCCCAATTCTATAACAAACTATCGTTATGATTATAGAAAAGTAAGAAGCTAGCATGCATTCAAGCTTGAAAGATAAAGCAAAGAAGTGAGATTCAAGGGTTTACTCAGAACATCATGAATAGAAAAGGATTGATAGCTAAAACATTCAAAGTCTTACAAAGAACCCAAAGCAAGCATGACTATGGAATCCATACAAGAAGATAAAGATGAAACCTGAAACATAGGGCTTAGGGAAAGCTCCTCAAGCTCCAGAACTCAAAACCTCTCTTCTAACTTATGAAAATATGACAAAAGGTTCCAAGAGAAATGTCTAAAAACCATTTTATAGGCAAAACAGGCGAGACTGGGCGCTTAGGCGCCAATTCAGAGCGCCTGAGCGCCAATTGCATGCAAAAACATGCTCTCTGGACCCTAATTGGCGCCTAGGCGCCAATTCCCAGCGCCTAGGCGCTCAAGCTCGCTGGAAAAGACTTTTTAGCTTCTTGTAACTCCTCTTCCAAGCCTCTTTAAGTCCTCCATCAATTCCAAGCTTCTTGGCCTTCTTTCACCTTCAGTTCCTGATCTGCAAACTTAACCAACAAGCCAAGGAAAATTCTAGAAGCTCAAAGAGCTTATTAGCACAAGAGATCCTTCAATTAACACAATAAAACCATGCAAGTCCTAAACTTACTTAAAATGGAAGAAAACTCCCTATAAAACTACAAAATTACCAAAACGAAGAAAAGACTCAAAGAAAGATAAAAATGCATGAGAATGCATGAAACACTACATGAGACTCAACAAAAAGACTCAAAACAAAGAAAGAAATGACCCTAAAAACACCACTAAACAAGGGTCATCACACCACTATACTCAACGACAGATCGCCCTCGAGCGTAAATAACACTCGCTTGCCCTCAAGCGCAAGAAATGCTCCCAAACAAGTGCTCTCAACAAGGAATACTTCACAAAAAACAGGGGGACAAAGGAATCACAGCTAGTTCCAAGAGAAAGACCCAACAACCTACTTCATGCATCTTTTGAAAAGAGAAGAGTGTAGAGTCCATTCATGAGAAGCATATAGAACTAAAATCCTAGGACGAGATATTGATTTAGTGCACTGAGCACACAAGCAAGTTCATAGGTCCTGAATGTCATTCACTCAATAGCAACCACGATCAAACATGCAAATATTCAAAGAGACTTTAAAAAGGGCTGAAACATTGGCTAGGTAGACATGATGGTGGTTGGTCCCTAAGGAAATTCTAGGCTTCAAGCACATTGAGTGTGGTCCAATTCTAAAACCCCTCGGAGCTTTTCACAATAAACTTTTTAGCACAAGTCTCTTGTACCCCCCTTTTTCCAACTTTTTTTCTCTTTTTCAACTCCAGTTTTTGTTAAGGAGTTCTTTTTTCTTTTTTTTAATGATTTTTTCTTTTCGGGGCAAGAGACTATTTCACAATTTTTCAGCTCCATACAAATATAATCAAGGACCATCACTCCCCAATATTCCAACCAAACATCCGCCCCAATCACTTGGCTAAAATAAAATCTCCAAAAAGGCTCAAGTGGGGCAACTAAAGACCATGTTCAATCAACTAATTCAGAATATCAAGAAATCCTATAAGTCTCAAGAATAAAGCAAGAGTCACAAAGCATGCTATGAGTGAAATTAATGCAGAGCCAAGAATTGCAAGTGAGTCAGGATCCTCCAGGGAAATTTTATGGTGAAGGGTCAAAGATAGACCCTTAATGGACTCACCTCAACTCCTTTCTCAAGAAACACTCGGAAGACCGAAGTCTCCTCCTCTCTTCCCCAAACATGCAATCACTCAACCCCGAAAACAGCAACAAGTATTCACAAAAGCATTTTCAAAACAGCACAAGTAGGGAAGCAACACTATAGCTAAAAGCATGTGAGTATAGGGAAGTAAAAGACCCAAAAACAAAAACCAATTAACAATGCATGATAAAAAGAAAAATAAAAGCTACAAAAGAAAAAAATATGTAAAAATGCATGAGCTAGACTAAAGGGAAGAGTTGACCTTCTTTACCAACTACCATGGAGGCCTTAGAGCCACCTCCTATTCCAGAATTTAGGTTCTCAATCCCTGCACAATGCAACAACCAAACAAGCAAAATAAAACAAAACTTGGGTTGTCTCCCAAGCAGCCCATTGTTATAGTCTTAGGTAGACTATCCCCCTTATCAAGGAGGTTTGAAAAACATGGTTTCCAACTTCAGCACCTCACCACCTTGGTACACCTTCAATCTCTGCCCATTCACAGTGAAAATATTCTTGGTCTCTGGGTTTTCAACCTCAACAGCACCATGAGGAAACACCCTCTTGACCACAAAGGGTCCAGACCATCTAGACTTGAGTTTTCCAGGGAAAAGTCTCAATCTAGAATTGAAGAGTAGCACCAATTGCCCTGAGACAAATTCCCTATTCAAAATTTTTCTATCATGCCACTTCTTTGTTTTTTCCTTGTAGATGCTAGCACTCTCATAAGCTCGGAGTCGAAACTCATCAAGCTCATTCAATTGCAAGAGTCTCTTCTCGCTAGCAACTTTCCAATCAAAATTCAATTTCCTTATGGCCCAATAGGCCTTGTGTTCTAACTCCACAGGTAAGTGACACGCTTTCCCAAAGACTAAGTGGAAAGGAGAAGTACCAATCGGAGTTTTAAAAGCGGTTCGGTAAGCCCATAAAGCATCGTCAAGTTTCCTTGACCAATCCTTTCTGGAAGAATTTACCACCTTTTCAAGAATACGTTTTAATTCCCGATTAGAAATCTCAACTTGCCCACTAGTTTGGGGGTGATAGGGGGTAGACACTTTGTGCTTTACACCATATTTTTCCAAGAGAGACTCGAAAGCTCTGTTGCAAAAGTGGGTACCCCCATCACTTATAATCGCCCTAGGAACACCAAACCTAGTAAAAATGTTCTTTTTTAGAAAAGCAACCACCACCTTAGAGTCATTTGTTGAGAGTGCAGAGGCTTCAACCCACTTGGAAACATAATCAACAGCCACTAAAATATACTGGCAACCAAAAGAAGGTGGGAAAGGTCCCATGAAATCGATGCCCCAAACATCAAACAACTCAATTTCCAAAATATTTTTTAGGGGCATCTCATTTCTCCTTGAAATGTTACCAGTTCGTTGACATCTATCACAACTCTCAACAAAAGCTCTACTATCCCTATGCAGCGTAGGCCAATAGAAACCACTTTGGAGAACCTTAGCAGCAGTCCTCTCCCCACTAAAATGTCCACCATAACTTGATCAATGGCAATGCCAAAGAATTTTCTCAAAATCAACTTCTGTGATACACCTTCTAATGACTCCATCAGAACAAATTTTGAAAAGGAAAGGGTCATCCCAGAGGTAAGATTTTGCATCATGCAGAAATTTTTTCTTTTGCTGCCATGTCAAGTCATGGGGAATAAGTCCAGCAACACGGAAATTAGCAAAATGTACATACCAGGGTAGGGGTTCCTTGGTGGAAACAGCTAGGAGTTTCTCATCCGAGAACTCCTCTTGAATAGGTATTGGGCTGCACGCCCCACCTTCCAATCTTGACAAATGGTCTGCCACGCTATTGTCCTTGCCTCTCCGGTCAATAATCTCAAGGTCAAACTCTTGAAGGAGTAAAACCCATCGAATCAACCTTGGCTTAGAGTCCTGTTTAGCAAACAAATGCCTCAAAGCAGCATGGTCAGTATGAACAATTACTTTAAAACCCAAGATGTAAGGCCTAAACTTTTCACAAGCAAAGACTACACCCAACAACTCTTTTTCAGTTGTAGTGTAGTTCCTTTGAGCCTCATTCAACACTCTACTTGCATAGTATATCACATACAACACTCTTTCTTTCTTTTGACACAAGACAGCCCCTAAAGCTAGATCACTAGCATCACACATGATTTCAAATGGTAGAGACCAATCCGGAGCAACAATTACCGGGGCTGTCACCAAACTCTCTTTAATAGACTCAAAAGCTCTCAAACAATTCTCATCAAAAGTAAAAGGTGCTTCCTTCTCAAGCAAGTTGGTCATAGGCTTAGCTAATTTGGAAAAGTCTTTAATAAACCGCCTATAAAATCCAGCATGCCCGAGAAAACTCCTAATACCCTTGATGTTAGTCGGGGGAGTGAGCTTTTCAATGACTTCAATCTTAGCTCTATCAACCTCAATCCCCTTTTCGGACACCTTGTGTCCAAGAACTATGCCATCCCTAACCATGAAATGGCATTTCTCCCAATTCAAGACCAAGTTGGTCTCTTGACATCTTTTCAGAACCAAGGCTAAATTCCCTAGACAAGCATCAAAATTTGGACCAAAAACAGAGAAGTCGTCCATAAAAATCTCGATGCAAGTCTCTATCAAGTCAGAGAAAATAGCAAACATACACCTTTGGAAAGTAGCTGGGGCATTACAAAGCCCAAATGGCATTCTCTTATAAGCAAACACGCCGTAAGGGCAAGTGAATGCCGTCTTCTCCTGGTCTTCCGGTGCAACACAAATTTGGTTGTACCCGGAATAGCCATCAAGAAAACAGTAGTATTGATGCCCAGCCAACCTATCAAGCATTTGATCTATGAAAGGCAAAGGAAAATGATCCTTTCTAGTTACCGAATTCAGCCTCCGATAGTCAATACAAACCCTCCACTTCGTCACTTGACGAGTGGGAATCAACTCATTGTTCTCATTGGCAACCACAGTGATGCCTCCTTTCTTGGGAACCACTTGAACGGGACTTACCCATTCACTATCCGAAATTGGATAAATCACACCTGCATCAAGCAATTTAATTATCTCTTTCCTCACCACATCCTTCATGGAAGGGTTAAGTCTTCTTTGAGGTTGGACTATAGGTTTGTAATTTTCTTCCAACAAAATTTTATGCATGCATATCGCAGGACTAATACCTTTGATATCATCAATAGTCCAACCCAAAGCTGACTTGTGATCCCTCAAAACTCTGAGGAGTTTCTCTTCTTCCAAGGGAGTGAGAACACTATTCAAAATAACAGGTTTATTCTCACCTTCCTCAAGATAAGCATACTTGAGAGAGGAAGGGAGTGACTTGAGCTCACTCTTCTCCTCAATTGGAATCTCCTCATCCCTAGTTAATTCTTCTTTCCAAATGCTTTTGGTGGCAAGAGATGAGACAGATTCTAATTGAGATAGAGTAGCATTCACCTCATGGTACAAAGAATCAAGTTCTCTCTCAAGATTTTGGTCCTCTATCTCTAACCCCTCCATGATTGTTGTTTCCAAGGGGTCCTTAATAGATATCCTAACAAACTCTTCACACACGAGCTCATCCACTACTTCACATCGGAAAACTTCCTCATCCGCTCGGTGTTTCAAAGAGTCAAAAATATTGAAGAGGACCTCATCTTCACCTACTTTCAAAGTTAGAGTTCCCTTAGCCACTTTAATCTCAGCCTCACCAGTGGCTAAGAATGGTCTCCCCAATATGAGAGGAACTTTAGAGTCCTCTTCCATGTCTAAAATGACAAAATCCACTGGGAAGACAAACTTATCCACCTTAACCACAACATCTTCAATGATCCCGTAGGGGGTTTTTAAGGACCTATCCGCCATTTGCAAAGAAATCATAGTTGGGGTAACCTCACCTAGGTTCAACCTTTTAAACATTCTAAGCGACATCAAGTTGATACTCGCTCCTAGATCACACAAGGCTTCTACCATAGTTAACCCCTCTATCTCCACCGGAATAGTAAAACTCCCGGGATCTCTCCTCTTTTTAGGCATCTTCCTTTGCAAAATGGCACTGCACTCTTCAGTCATCAAGATAGTTTCATCGACCTCACTCAACTTCCTTCTCTTACTGAGGATATCTTTCATGAACTTAGCATAGATTGGCATTTGCTCCAAGGCTTCGGAGAAAGGAATATTAATATGGAGTTTCTTAAAAACTTCCAAGAACTTAGAAAATTGTTTATCCAAATTTTTCTTCACCAAAGCCTTGGGAAATGGAATCTTGCGGAGTTCAGGAGTATGGGTATTTACAACTCTAGTCCTAGTGGGCTCTCTAGCTCTTTCCTCCATAACACCCTCATCTCTTTCTACCTCAGCTTCCTCATTTTTCTCTCCCTCTACTTTTTCCTTTGGCTCATGTAACACTCTTCCACTCCTAGTGGAAACAACAGCGGTATTTTCTTGCTCAGTTAAAGTTAAAGTTTCGGAAGAGAACTTACCTTGGTGATTCTCGGACATTTGCTTTGCTAGCTGTCCCAATTGACTCTCCAAGCTCTTTATAGCCATATCATGGCTCTTGTAATTGCTCGATGTATGATCAATGAATCTCTCAATCAGCTCCTCTAGACTCTTCTTGCCAACCGTCTTTACAACAATTTGCGGCTGGTCAAGAGGGCCTTGTTCTGAGGTTGGAGCCCCTCTTCCAGGAGTTAATGCTCTGACCTTGCTAACATCATCATTGACAGTACACTGGTTACTATCATGAGACTCACCACAAAATTTGCACTCCAAACTAGTTACTTTCGCTCCAATTGACTTGGTATCCTGTATATGTTTATGCATTTCCGCTACTTCCTCGGAGAGTTTCTTGTTGGAGGCTATGAGCTTATCATAAGTTTCCACTTCAAAAGAACTTCTTCGGATTTGGCGTTCATTCTCGGAGTTCATGGCTCTCATCGCCATTTTCTCTATCAAATCATATCCCGCTTGTGGGGGAAGAGCATCGAACTCCCCACTTGAAGCCGCATCCAAGCCAAACCGTGATGAATATAGTAACCCATCATAGAACTTCGCCACACATTCAGCTTGGGTGAGATTGTGTTGAGGACATTTCCTCAAAAGCTTCTTAAAGTGCTCCCAAGCCTCATAAAGATTTTCATCTGTGGATTGTGTGAACGTCATGATGTCATTCTTCAATTTCCTCAAGAGGGACCTTGGGAAGAACCTCGTTGTGAATTTTTCTGCAAGGTCTTCCCAAGTAGTGAGACTCCCTTGAGGTTGTGAATTCAACCATTCCTCTGCTGCGTCCTTCAAAGAGAAGGGAAATAGACTCAACCGGATTGCTTCTGAAGAAACATTCACCACCCGATAAGTGTTGCAATTCCGGATGAACTTCTCCATATGAGCATGAGGATCTTCCGAGGAACCTCCACCATATTGGCTTTGGCTCACCATGTTGATGAATGCCGGTCTCAACTCAAAGTTCCCCACTCCTTCGGGAATGACAATACTTCCGGGATAGTCAAAGCTCATGGACCCCGAAGTTAGTTCCCGAAGAGTTCGGTTGGCATTCTCAACTTCTTGTTCACGCAAGCGGAGGGTGATACCCTCTTGGATCCTTGCCTCAATGTGGGCTTGCATCTCCTCCTCTGTCATGCGGCCACCCATGGTGGTGCCTCTCTTGAAAGCAACCTACGTATGACACTCAACAGAGAAAGATTAGTAGCTCCAATTCTAGACAAGTTAAAACTTTAAAACTTAAACCAAAAATCGCAAAACAATTCCCCGGCAACGGCGCCAAAAACTTGTTGGTCAATTCACAAGTGTACGAATACATCCGGGTTTTAAATTATCGAACCACAGGGAATTAGTTTGCAAATTCAGTTTAAGATTCAAGTTCAAGGTTGAAAAGCAAGTAAAATTCAGTTTTAATAATTGGTTGTTTCTTGAGTTTGTAAAAGACAAGTAATCAAGTAATAAAGCGATTGAAAAACAGAGATGAGATTGCCTTGGGTTCTTGTTCAACTAATTCAGTTTTAGCAAACCTTCCTATTCAATTAATCCGGAGTCTCTCCTTGATGTTCTAGCCTAGTTAGTTATCTTTCGATGCCTCGCAAAGAAAACCCTTCCTAATCAAAAGATAGGTTCAATTCCTTGATAACCTAAACATTTGCTAGAAGCACTAAGCATACAAATCAGGCCAACAAACCCCAACCCTTCCTCTATTCCTAGCAGCAAGTATAGAAGGAGTAATCTCACAACAAGTCCCAATTCTATAACAAACTATCGTTATGATTATAGAAAAGTAAGAAGCTAGCATGCATTCAAGCTTGAAAGATAAAGCAAAGAAGTGAGATTCAAGGGTTTACTCAGAACATCATGAATAGAAAAGGATTGATAGCTAAAACATTCAAAGTCTTACAAAGAACCCAAAGCAAAAGGGGTTTTAGCCAAGCATGGCTATGGAATCCATACAAGAAGATAAAGATGAAACCTGAAACATAGGGCTTAGGGAAAGCTCCTCAAGCTCCAGAACTCAAAACCTCTCTTCTAACTTATGAAAATATGAAAATATGACAAAAGGTTCCAAGAGAAATGTCTAAAAACCATTTTATAGGCAAAACAGGCGAGACTGGGCGCTCAGGCGCCAATTCAGAGCGCCTGAGCGCCAATTGCATGCAAAAACATGCTCTCTGGACCCTAATTGGCGCCTAGGTGCCAATTCCCAGCGCCTAGGCGCTCAAGCTCGCTGGAAAAGACTTTTTAGCTTCTTGTAACTCCTCTTCCAAGCCTCTTTAAGTCCTCCATCAATTCCAAGCTTCTTGGCCTTCTTTCACCTTCAGTTCCTGATCTGCAAACTTAACCAACAAGCCAAGGAAAATTCTAGAAGCTCAAAGAGCTTATTAGCACAAGAGATCCTTCAATTAACACAATAAAACCATGCAAGTCCTAAACTTACTTAAAATGCAAGAAAACTCCCTATAAAACTACAAAATTACCAAAACGAAGAAAAGACTCAAAGAAAGATAAAAATGCATGAGAATGCATGAAACACTACATGAGACTCAACAAAAAGACTCAAAACAAAGAAAGAAATGACCCTAAAAACACCACTAAACAAGGGTCATCAACTCCCAATGGGTACATGTTCTCAACCAAGTATCTTCCAGAAAGTATGGACTGCCTCATACGGAATTCTATCGTAACTATGAAGTGCACACGCACAAGGAAGCTCATGGGTAACTTGAAACACGCATCCACAACCATCACGCATCACTCTGTTCTGTTCATCTTCCATGAGTTGCATGGCCTTTCTGGACACAAATCCCCTGACATTTGTATACATGGGCGACTTGAAACGATGTTCTACAAGGTTGATACTGCGCTCAAATGATGCCTTGATTTCATTGTGTCTTACAGTGGTCAACTTATCCACTGTAGGGATGGCACCCGCGAGGGGCGGGGGCGGGGAGTGCCTCCCCCGTCCCCATCCCCGCGTCTCTTTCATGTCCCCATCCCCACTCCCCATCCCCGTGGGGGGTGAATTTTCTCCCCATCCCCAATCCCCACCTCCCCACGGGTCCCCGCAGATCCCCATGGGGACCATTAACACAACATTAAAAATAAAATAAAACTAAATTAAATATAAAAATACTTAAATTTCCACGTGGACTACAAATAGTTAAATATGAAAATCACAAATGAGAATGGAACATGTCAAGTTCTATGAAAATATATAATGAAGTTCAAATAACATTTAATTTACTATTAAGGGTATTATTGATTTTTTACCTATGTATACAGGGCGGGGATTCCGCGGGGCGGGGAGGGTGATCCCCACCCCCATCCCCAAATTTATCTCGGGGGAATTTTTGTCCCCATCCCCATCCCCACAGGGAAAAATTCCCCAAGATCGGGGCCCCAAACGGGGCAGTCCCCACGGGGATCCCCATATGCAGGTAGAAATTTCCATCCCTAATCCACTGCATCCCACGAGGCGCACAAGTCACCTCTACCGTCTTTCAGCATCCTCTTCAAGGTTGAGTGTGCACTTTCAGTCCTGCATACAAAAGATCATACTCTATCAATTTCTGGTAATAAAGCAAGACTATAAAATGAAAAAAAATATCACAAGCAATAAAGTGTGCATTGTACCTGTTACTCGTTGTTGTTCCAAAATGCAACACAGAATTGGTCCACGCACTCACAAATTTCTCCTTGTGCTTTAACCATGTAGTAGAAATGTAGGATATGAAATCTGGGTAGTCCTTACACATGACACACATTTCCTTCCATTCCTCATCAAATTGTTCCATTGTTTCAGCATATATCAGGCATTTCCAGTTCTCCATCACTGAAAGGGCAAAATCATCCGTGCCAATCAACACTTTGCACTTTGCCTCCACATTCTTGTTTATGTGGAACCGGCATAATAAATGGGTACAATTGGGAAGACATTGCTTAACAGCACTCAGTAAAGCCAAATCTCTGTCAGTCACAATCACTTGAGGTAATCTGGCGTTATCGGCAATAAGAGACTTCATGCACTCCAAGGCCCAAACATAGTCAATTGTGTGCTCCCTAACTATGTAGCAAAATGCTATGGAGAAAGTCAACCCCGTAGAAGTGAGACCAACCATTTCAAGCAAGGGGATCTGATATCTGTTTGTCTTGTACGTGCAATCCATGATGACCACATGAGAGAATGTGTTGAAGAGTCTGATCGCATCAGGATTAGCCCAGAAGAGATCCCTAATCTCACTTGAATCAGCTTGTTGCCTTTCAAAGTGAACATACTTGACTTCTACCAACTTCTTCATCAAATGTTGCATTTCTGTCAATGGTCCCCTCTCCTATTTTTTAAACCTTTTGTTGCAACTGTAAACTTGAGTGATTGTAGTCAAGTTACCTGGATTGTTTTCCTTCAATGCCGCTAGTATTTGTCTCGGTGGAGTCCAAGTACTAGTCATGGTGCCCACAAGCCCCTTCTCTTCCTCTGTTAGTCGACCAACGTAGGGGTGGCCAACTAGTGATTTAGCTGGTTCATGGTTGTGTTTACCATCCATCACTTTCAGCCGCCACATTCTATCACCCTTCGCAGGTCGTCCTTTGAGATTAAACTTACAATCGGCTTTTTGTGATGCGGTCTTTTTGTACTTGAATGTATTCGGGTCCTTGTATGGCCTGTAAATACCATGCTTCACACACTTAATAGTAACAAATACCTTTCCTCCACTTATAGCATAGTCAGACCTTGCGATCACCAGCACATAACCATTCGCCTTTCCAACATTCTTAGCCCATTGTTCAAGCTCATCACGAGTATCAAATATATGTTCAATGATAACATATTGCTTTAGAAATAAAACATCCTACCAACCATCACTATTTATTCAATGATCATCACATCATTTTCCAAATACATAGTAGTATGTTCCAACAATAATTATTCAATGAATACCTGATCAGTTGTAAATAAATGTGTGGCGTCCACGCTTATAGGAGGGGGCACCCACGGAATGATATTGCTAGGCTCAACATTTCCAGAACCGCATGCGGCATCAACCAGTAAATCTTCTTCATATAGGTACGGTTCAGTCATTCAGCCTGCATAAAACAAACTGCCACTGGTTAACTATTTCGGACATGTTGATTCCGAAAGGCTTCGGATAGAGACAATCCGAAAGGGTTCGGATACCAACAATCCGTAACAAGCTCGACAACATCAGAATACAAGCAAACAATGGTGGTGCAAAACGAACTTCCAACAAACACCAATGAAATGTAACTACAATGAGAAGTAAAGCAGGATATGAAGGGGGGAGAGAAATGAAACTTATCAGAAGGAACTTGGTAGCAAGGTGGAACTTGGAAGGAGATGGTGGTTGAGGGTGGAGCAAGGTGGAACTTGGAAGGAGATGGTGGTGAGGGGGAGGAAAACAAACGTGGAGGAAGAAGAGGAAGAGTGGTGGTGGTGGAGTTTTATGAATCAGATTGTAATGGGGGGGGGTGATGGGGTTGGTGGTGGAGGAGTAATGGTGATGGAGTTGGTGGTGGAGGAGTAATGGTGCTCAAAAGGTGGCAGTGTGCGACAGGTTTTCGGACCCAAAGAATCCGAAGTACTTCGGAGAGGAAGGTTCCGAATTATGTCTGTCATTTAAGTGTCAGTCTCAATAAGGTATTATTCGAAACTTTGGATTCCGAAGTGTTACGGATACCTTGTGTCCGAAAGGGTATTTCTGGCATTTTTTAAAAAATCTGGGGTGGCATTTCTAAGCCCTGGGGTGCCAAATCCAGGGCTCATTTCGTGAAGGTTCAGATCTGGGTGAGGGGATGCTGAGGCAAATGTTTTCCGACGTCCTCCTTGCGCTCTGTCACGCTTCCATTCCCTTCCTGGTGGTGTGGTGGCTGGATCTCGATCTTTCTCCCTCTGTGGTGGATGCATAATCTACTCTCAATCATGGTAAATGTTCTTCCTTTCATCCATGTTCTTCTGTCACTTTTCCATTTGATATCTCACTCATTGTCCCTTGTGATGATGTTGTGTGTCGCTATTGCATTTTCAATTTTCCCCATCCCCTCACATTATGTTTTGAAATGGGATCCAATTCAAGTCAAGATCTTATTTTTATTTTTTGTTGGGTTTGATTTGCGTAGCAGACAGGAAAGTGGCAAGGTTTGAGAGGAGAAGCCTAAAGAAAGGCACTAAGAAGGGAAGAAGAAGAGCATGTGAAGCAAGATGCTGAAAAAGATGAGACTTCTGACTGACTCAGGGGGAGTAGAAAATCAAGAAGTCTGAATTAGGAAAAGAGAATAGGAATTTTGAAGAAGAATTACCATTCTTTTGTTTCTACCCTATCTTTGAGCCAAACCTGTTTCTTTTGACCAATTTCCTACCGTAATAAACATGATGATTCAGAATGACAATTTTTTTAAGTATGTTTTGCTTCTTATAATCTATCTCATTTCTTGAATCTGAATACTCTAATAACTTATCTCATAATATTTTCTCTAGTAAATTGCTCTGACTTAATGTTTGCTCTGATGCCATCACAAGGAGAATTTCTGGTTTGGATTTGGGTAATGTTTATGTTGTTTCTGGGTTTGTGGGTCACATTTTTTTTGGGATTTTGAAGAACATGGTGGAGAGAAGATGATTGGGGATGAAGATGATGGGTTAAAATGCAATTTTAACTTTTTTTTGTTTCAGTCCCTCTGCATATTCCACGTGTAATTAAAATAATTCAAAACCTTCTAAATAACTGACATGTCAGCGGTCACCTACAAGCTGACATGCCCACATCAACAGTTAAAATGGTCAAAGGATGGAAAACTAACGGTTTACTAAGTAAAGGGACAGAAACCATCAAAAATTTAGTTGAGGGACAGAAACCAAAATTTCGCTATAGTTCAAGGACGAAAAGAATATTTAACCCTATTTATTATATTTAGACCATTAGGTGGAGTAAAATTACTGATTTAGATAACTCCTTATTACTCAACCAACACACAATGGATATGGATGCTAGTAAACAAATGGTTAAATATATTTTCTTTCCTAAAACATGCCTGATTTGATTTTCGTCTCTCATGAGAGTAAAGTTTGTAAATCATCCCTCTATTTAGAGACATCTCCATTTTTAGTCCTTGACGGAAAATGGGCTCTAATGAACTTGTCAAGTGTACGACAGCATTAACATGACACGTTGTGTGTATTAACAATGGATCAAATACAAATTTTTTCCACATAAATTTTATTAATACATTAAGTAAAATAATAAAAACTTACAACAAATTAAATACAAAACACTAAACTAATTAAACCCAAAACAAATTAAACACAAAACACATTCACCTTTTTGTCATTCTTCATCCTTTTTCCTTCTTTATCATTCTTTATCTCAGCCTCACTCCACCTACCATCTTCTTCTCAACCCATCAAACCCACAAATTCATCCATCCCAACCCATAAACAAACCCATCAATCTCAACCCCCACTCCCTCAAAATCTTTTTCTTCTTTCATCTTTTTTCAACCTAGAAACAAACCTTATAATTTTATGAACTGAAGCCAACAATTAGTGGTTCCTCTCATCATCTTCAACGTCACCATTGGATTACCTTTCCTAACATCATTCTGAATCAATCAAATGACATATAAAACCTCAACCTATGTCTTTGTCTATCTATCTTTGTTTTAGAGTAAGGTCACATAGAGGCCGTTTGGATACCATAAATAAGCTCTTATTACAGCTTTTTCACTAGAAAAAAGCTAGAGCTTATTAAAAAGTGGTGTTTGGATAATTTATTTTAACTTATTAAAAAGCTTCTTAAAGATCTTTTTGAAAAGCTGGGTCCTGGAGCTTATTTTTTCTGCTTTTTCGGGAAGCTGTTACCTAAAACTTTATTGACAAAATTACCCTTAGCAAAATATCAGAATGACAAGCCTTGTCCTACATTTCAATTCTCTCCATCCGAAACACTAAACCCTAGCACACAAATGGTTCCCCACTGAATCTCGTCGCCGCCGCCGTCACGGCCTCCGCCGCCGTCACGATCGACATTCTTTGGATTCAACTTATCGACATTCTCATTCGAATTGAATCAGTTCATCAAAACCTAATCGTGCAGTTCCTTTTCTCTCTATTTCTCCTACCAAGGTGCGTCTTCGTCTGTTTCGAATTCATCAAATTGCGACTCTGTTTTCATTATCTTGAATTCTGATTTATCCCAAATTTGTGGTTTAATTTTTGTAGTTCTTATAGGTTACAATCCGATTAGGGTTTGATGGATAAGGGATTTATATGTTATAATCTGATTAGGGTTTGATAATTGATCCTGCTTATGTTATCAATTTTGAGAGATTCACTTTCTGTTGGTGGTTCTGTTCTTTGCCAATTTCGAATTCATCTGGTTGCGTTCTGATTTTTGTGATTTTCATTTTGTGTGAATTTGTTCCCCAAATTTCCAGTTCAATATTGTGATTGAAATTGAAATCACCACACTGAAATCTGATTAGGCATGGAGCCTAATCAAATCAAAATATTTATAATTACATGGATCTGTATGTGTCTTATGTAGTTATGTTAGATTTTATTTCTTATTTCTTTGTTCTGTTTCCCTGTAGTAGATTTGTTATGATCGTTGGGTTTCTGAAATTCTAAATGGTCATCCGATTCGTTGTTACCAAATGTTTAGAATGAAGAAACATGTCTTCTTCCATTTATGTGATGTGTTGCAAAACAAGTATAACTTGAGGCCAACTCGCAATGTGGGAATTTATGAGCAGGTTGCTTTTTTTTATACATGGTGGGTCAACCAGCTTCTGTTCGCAATTTAGAGGAGAGATTCCAACATTCTGGAGAAACAATATCTAGACAGTTTCATAGCGTCCTAAATGCTGTTTGTGGACTTGCAAGAGACATAATTAAACCTATTGACTCATCATTTAGTGATGTTCCTGATGAGATTAAGAATGATGTCAGATATTACCCTTATTTTAAAGATTGCATTGGTGCAATAGATGGTACTCACATAAGAGTTTGTGTTCCTCCTCAACTCCAGACAACTTATATTGGTAGGAAAGGTTACACTACCACTAATGTCATGGCTGCTTGTGATTTCAACATGTGTTTCACCTTTGTCTGGGCTGGGTGGGAGGGTTCTGCACATGATGCTAAGATTTTTATGGAGGCTCTGCGTAGACCATCATTGCATTTTCCCCATCCTCCTCATGGTACGTAATATTTAAAACTTATAATTATATAATATTGTTACACTTATGTATTAACATGCGATAATATTTTATTGTTTAGGTAAATATTATCTTGTTGATGCGGGATACCCTACTTTTATGGGTTTTCTAGGGCCATACAAAAAAAATAGGTATCATCTTCCGCAATTCAGAAATGGACCTAGAATAACAGGGAGAGTTGAGGTGTTCAACTATTATCATTCTAGTCTTCGCAATGTGATTGAACGATCATTTGGTTGTTGCAAAGCAAAATGGAAGATACTAGGTAGTATGCCTTCTTATGATTTGAAGACACAAAACAAAATCATTACGGCTTGTATGGCTTTGCATAACTTTATTAGAAGAAATGATAGAAGTGATGAAGAATTTGATGCAAATTATGAAAATGAAGATGGAGGAGGAGAAAATGAAGCTGGCCCAAGTACTGTTACATGGGAGGAACCTGATTTTCAAAGTTCCTTGCAAATGGAGCAAATTAGGGAACACATCAAAAATATGTTTCCAACACGAGTTTAGCTTTTTTCCTAGTTATCTATGATACTTTAGTAGATATGTCTTTTTATTTGTAAGGTGGTATGATTATATTCAAGACTACGAATTATGATTTGTATTAACTATTTGATACTTGATATGGTTTGACGTTATTGTTAGAGCATTGTTAACATTATGATATTATGACATTTTTTTTTAGTAGAGATGCTTAGTGTACACACACATTTAATTTTTTGAAAATTTCTAACACAAATAAATAAAATATTTCAATGTTATTTTAAAAAAACATTGTTCAAATATTTTTTGCCAAAAATATTTCATTAAAAGCTACAAATATAATATTTATTTATAAAATAACTTAAATAATTTTACTAATAAATAGTTTAATGATAAATTTTTTAGTATTTAAATATTTGAATCTATTAATATTAAAATCATGACCTTTTTCGTAATTTTATAAAATAAAAGTGCTTATACAAATGTATCCAAACGCCACTTTCTACTTGAATAAGCACTTATGTATGTGTGCATCCAAACGCTAAATAGCTTATTTAAGAGGAGCTTTTTCATTTAGAACTTCTACAAAAAAGCTCTTTTTCTATAAGAGCTTATAAAGAAGCTCATCCAAACTGCCTCTATTCAATTTCTCATTTCAACAATTGTTTATCTTTATTTATCTTCTTCCCTCTTTTCCCAATTTTAGCTTCATTTAATAAACCACCAAATAGGCAAAACCCTTGTTTGTTCTTCCCCTACACAATTCAAGAAATCAAAGCTAAAACAAGCCAAACGCACAAAACAAAGCAAAGCATAGAGCCATAGAACAATACTATGAAGGATCTGAATCTGGTTGAATGTTAACATAAAGCCATAGAGTATGGTGATTCCGATATGGTTGGGATTTCTTCCCGGCCCTTCTTAGGATATGGTAGCTGATTCGCTGGCCAATAGTGAGATGGGGTAGTCTCGAGGAGTGGTGGTTTCAGATTCACTGGTTTGGAGACAATTGAGGCAGCAGTTCTTCATTGGGTGGTGTTTACTGAAGCCATATGGTTTTGTCTCGGCGATGCTCTATTCTAGTCCTTTTGATTTTGGTCTCATGAGGCAGCAAATTTCGAGTTTGCTGTGGAGCTTGGTACGTTGAGGTCTTCGTTATGGTTTCTTGGGGCTTCAACTGGCTATACCGTGCCTCTTATTTCAGCGTGCATCTCGTTTTTTCTGTGACGACTCTCCTCTATGCCTCTTTTACCTCTGTCTTTAATGTTGCCCTTGATTTCAAAGTTCTTCTCTTGGGTTTTAGGTTGTTCTCTACCTGTCCTGATTCGTTTTTGAAGATGCATGTTTAGTCTTGTTTTTTCTTTTTTAGTTTTTTTTTTCTATCTCTTATGTTTATTTCCTTTAGTTTTTTTTTTCTTCTGGTTCTAGTTTTTTACGTTTTGGTCGGATTTGGTTTTGTCGATTCTCCCCTCGTTGTTGTTCAACACCTTTTCTTTGTTGGGATGATATTCTGTTTTAGCCGGGTTTGTGGCTTAATTTGATCATGTTTTAGTTAATCTCAATCGACGTTTCTTGGTCCCTAATGGAGGCCTCTTCTCGGTGTGGGTTATTGATTCTAGGTGTTGTTTGTTGTGCTTGAAGCATACTTTCATATTGTTATGGTTTTGTTGGTTGGGATCTTGTTTGGCGATCCATGGGGCTTTTTCAGAGATTTTGTTTGTTTTTTCTTTAATGGATGGTATTTTTCGGGTTCATTTACCATACACACGTTTTTCCTTGTGTAGGTTTGTGCAACCTTGCGCAAGGGAAACGTTATGTATAGTAAGTTTTTGTCTGATCTACGTTATAGATTCTAAGATGTTTGGGCTTGTACTTTTCAATCCTTTTCAAGATTGGGCTTAGCCCTAAAACAAAATAAGGTTGGTCATTTCTTTTTCTACCATTCTATTATGGCTGCACAAAGCCAATATCGTGCGAAGGTTTCACAATTAAGTGACACCATGTTAACCGAATGGAATGATCAAAGTGAGAATTTATCTCGCCCAACAGTTAGTCAAACAGAACAAAGTTGACATACTTATTAAATAATTGCAAGGTTACTCAAGCGTAACTATCATCTCGTCAAGATTAATATTAATAAGTAAATGTTTGGCAATACAATATACCATTGTTTAGTTGTTTATATTAATAAGACGCGGTGAGAAAAGTGTAATATCCAACTGTTGTTCAAATGAGCTTGACTTAACTAGCTATATTCAAGAAAGTTGGCCGTGATTAATTTATAGGATGAATTAGAATAAAAGTTATTCAGCCAAAGGACAACAATAAATGGTTTTCTATAACTAAGACAAAACTGACATAAGACTAGAAGAAATATATGAGTAGCTTATAGGTAGTGTTGGACTTAAATTCATAAGATGAATTACAATATGTGTGGTTCACCCAACTATCCAAGAGTTGTACGACGATGTCAGCAGACAACAATGTCAGGGTCATCTTCCACTCATCTTTTGAGCAAGCTAGAGATCGAACCGAGTTAAGCATAAGAATTGTAGGCCGTTCTCTTATATTCCAACCATATGTTCTTATAGGCCATTCTCTTATATTCCAACCATATTACATTATATGCTCAATTTGGACTAGTGCAGCTCTATAAGGACCCTTGAGACAATGTGAAAGTTAGGTTGCCAAGACATTAGACGATGTTGGCACAAACCATGTCTTCCACAATCCACAATTAAGTTAAGTCATATGAATGATTTTATATTATATTCTAAAGGTTGGAAATGCACGAACCAACCTACCATGTGCTGAAATTCAACTTTTTATTAGAAGAATTGATCTTATGATTGTCAGTTTTTTTAAAGCTATTTTTAATTGTACAATTTGTCACCATTAAAATGACCAGATTTTAAGAGTTTTTTTTTTCCTAATAGAAACCCAATAAAGTTAGGCCTCACACTACCTTAAAGGCATGAAAAAAAAGACATTTTCCTGGAACAACTATGGCACAATGTAGAATAAGAATCTTGTACCCCCAAATGGTGTACCCGAATGAAGTTAACCAAAATCCATATTGTTTTTATCCCTTAGATCTGTTCAAATTGAATAAGATCTTTATAGACGGCAGCAAAACTTTTCCTCTATAAAGTGACTCAAGTGAAGTTAATAAAAAAGTGACTCAAGTGATCCACGTACTCGGTGTAAATCAATTTCCTAATACAAAGGCATGTCCATATATTACAACAGGCATTTTTTTTGGTACATCGGAAAAGTATTACAACAGGCATTTAATCAAAGATAGAGCATTACATTTATGTAAACTAAAATCAAACGGAAAAAAAAATCTGGGAGGGTATTGAATCGCTTCTCAACACCAGCTTAAACATTATACATCTATAGCGCCCTCATATTGTTCATCTAGCAATCATTACAGGTAAGTCAAATAAAATAAATAAACTGAGCGTGACAAAGAAATAAAAAAATCAAAATAAAGAAACATTGCTAATGGGAGAGAACGGGAGCCCATTTCCTAAACACCGATCGACTTTTAGTGAAGTAAAAGGAACAAATCAAATTGAAGTAGTACACTTTAAAATGGAGACTATCCCTTCTCATCAATCTAACCTTTGGCCTCACCAAGTTCAACATCCTTCAACGGGTTGTTTTCTACTCCAGCCTTCAATAGTCTTATTTCTTCTTCCGTTAGGCTGTTTTTCGAATGAGGAAGAGTCTTGGCGTTTGACTGCTTTTCAACCTCCACAGCCCAACTATAAATTACCATGCCAACAACTGCAAGAACCATTCCCATGATATTCTTGAAAGTTAGCTCTGAATCAAATAGCAACCACCCCAACGTGAGAACACAAACTGTTTTCATGTGGCCTAAAACCTGGAAGGAAACAGCTGAGAAGCGCCCAATGCAAAGGTACTGACTCACATTGCAAAATACAGCTAGGGTGCACGAAAGAAGAATGAATAACTGCAGAGATTTACAAAGACACTAAATAAACCACACAACACAATATTATAATTATTATTAACAAATACAGAGAGAAAAAACTAGATTCAACAGGGAAATTGATGATCACTTACAATGGCACCGGAAGACATTTTATAGTTGGTTATCAACTTGGCGCTAAGGTAGTAATCAATAAATGGACCAAGAACTAGAAGAGAGACGGCTTGAATAGGAGCAGTTTTACTCAACAATTCAAAAGATCCAATCGAATATTTCTTTTGTAGAGAACCAATTGACTGTCACAACAAAGGGCAAAATATAATCAGGCATAAAAAAGAAGCAATCCTACAAATGTCGTAGTTACAAGCATATAGCACAAGAAATACCTTTTACAGTAAAAGTAATAATTTAAAACTTGCGCTGGTTATTGAAGTAGTAATTAACAATTCATTAATTAGGCCATGGTTAATCAATGACTTTTAATATGATTTCATATATTAAGTCATAAACTAACATAAAGTTATAAAAAATCAAGGGAGTTAAAATTTTAAATTAATATAAACGACCATATTATGTCTTACAAGATTAAAAAAAAGAAGCTAAACAATAACAACACATTTGTAGGCTTTTGTAACTTGACAGGGTCTCTATATGACTGAAATCTTTTTTGATCGAGTTAAAAATATTAAAAGAGTAATTAAAAATAAAACTACTGGATCAACACTGGTTTTCACCAGTTTTGTAACAGTTATCACTAGTTCTTTGGTCAACCAAATTTTTAGGGTTGAATAGATTGGATCACTAGGTCTGTGGCCAAACCAGTTAATTTCGTATAAAGTTTTTATCATGGTTAGAAAGTATGTTTTGAACTCTTGTTTAACAATGAAATCTATCTGATCTACCATGAACATTCACGGGAATTTGTTAGGTACTCACATATGACATGGTTTAGTTAGTTAAGTGAGGGACTTATTACATAGTTAGATAGTTAGTTAGAGGGTTAGTTAGGCTCGTGCCGATAAATAAGAGGGGGTTAGAGAACATTGATCCTCTTTGGTATTCTGTTGGAATTGGGGTTTAGTGAGAGCATTGGCTTTCTCTCTAGGTTTTGGAAGAGTGTTTGGCATCTCTTTCATGTAACTTGCTCTAATTCCCAAATTAGGGATTAGGGTTCTTCAATAATTCATCTACAATTTCTGGTTTCTATCATTGGTAACGTGGCGCGGGTGGTGATGCCGACATTGCAGTGTTTGCCCGGGACTAGTCAAGGGGCTAGTGCACAGCCAGCCCGCGTGGGCGCCGGGGCTGCGGAGCGTGGTGGGATGTTAGGACCCAATTGCAAGGTATGGGACTTGAGTCCCACATTGGAAGTATGGGATTCTAATGTGGGGTTTATAAGGCCTTGGGTTCTCCAACTACAACAGCTAGCTTTTGTGGTGTGATTCTCCCAAGGTTATCAATTGGTATCAGAGCACTGATTTGGTGCCTGAACCACGATTTCCCTATGCTGTGTTCGATGGAGCAGGATCGCAAAGAACTTAGGGCCAGAATGGAGTCGGTTGAAGCTAGGGCCGCGACGAACGAGTTACAACTTGCAGCGTTTGAGAAGAAATTGGGGGTGCAATTCGTTGCAAACCCTGAACTTGAGAAAGAAATCTTAAGATTAGAGAACCGCTTGCGAGAACTCGAAGAGCGGAGAAAACAGAGGGAACGGGAAAAGCGCGAATTTGAAGTAGCAGAGGATCTGAGGCGGCATCAGAGGAAACAGAGGCGACAATCAAGGCGGGACGAACAACGGCAGTGGTAGCGCTGCTGAGGGTAACGAAATTGACAGGGGAGGAAGAGCGAGCATCAACCACGGTGGTGCAACTCAAGGGAAATCAGGAATTGAATTGCAGAGGTGGTGGTGGTCCAGAAGGAAGGAGAAACAGAAATCGGAAGCAAGAATGAAGCTTTCAAGAACGGAAACAACAACATTTTGGGTCAAGAATCTCAGAGACATCCACAATCGCACATGGAGATGAAGAAAAAATTATCATTTCAGATGCAGGGGGTGACGTTGGATCAAAGGGGGAAGGAATCGCTGAAATCCACGGTGCCTCAATTCAATCTTGAAGCGATGGATGAAATAAGAGGTGATGGGAAGACGATTGGACACCGACTGAGTCGACGACAAAAGATCCATCAACTACTGAAGGTGATGGAGAAACGCAATCACCAACCGCCATCGGCGCTAACAAGAGGAAGGGCCAAGGTGTCGCCAGCGGCGGAGCTCCGACATCCACAGAAGATGCAATCGCTTAAACGGCCACCACCGAAACCACCGCACATCAGGGTGAGAGTGTTGCATGCGGGAGGGTCGTTAATTGGGTGGATCGAGTTGTTGAACCAGCATCCTTGCGGACCGGAAAAGGCGAATTGGTCACTGGCGAAGCTGCCGGCCTTGTGAGGTGTCGACGGTCGTGACTTTGCGCCGCAACATGAGTCGAGTTGTGAGATGATGGAGAAACACGATCACACACTAAGAAGAGTAAGGGAAGATGAGGGCATAACTGGAATCACTTTGGGGTCAACTGTTTGACCAAAATTGCCCATGAGGTAAGTGGAGATCTTTCAACACAAAGTTGTTTTACCAGTTTTTACTTCCTGTTGATAGAGGAGAGAAACACGCGTTAGACTTGGGAAATAATAGAGTTAAAGATAAATTTTCTGAGGTTGTGGAGTGGACACATGTCCCAGCCAGTGACAGGTTCCAGGATGGAAGGATTTACATGAGTTTAGGCCAACTGCTACGGTACATTAGAGGAAGGGAAAGGGTGGGTCAAGCCCAAATTTGAAAAGGGGCTGGAGCGGTAGTAAAAGCCAAGAATGATTTGGATTTTATGTGCCAAATTCAGCAGATTGGTGGCCACATTGCATTCCTTGGATGTCTTCACACTTTTCAAGCTGATACTCGTACTGTGTATAAATATGGCTTTGGGTATTTAGTTTGGGGTGGCTAGTTTTTGAAAATTTTGCTAGCTTGATACTTCAACGGTTAAGGGACCACACCAGAATTTATTTCAGCTGTTCCAGGGATTGGCTCAACACATCATACATGGCTGACTTTTTACAAAGGGAGCAAAACTATAGGTTGGAGAGGTATACAGTTCCAGAACTTTTAATTCATAGGTAACCAAGTGCTACTATGCCCTGTCAATCAAATGCTTCCATCGATTTAGATGCTAGTTTTCAAAGCTTGGGCTCTCACAGTACTGAGTTCAATGTTTTGGTTTGGAGGCAAAAACAGAATTGGGGGTATCAACATATTTGTGATAGTTGGACATTTTCACAACTTGAGTCACATGGTAGTAAAGGGTTGATTTATAGTGCTGATTCAAGTATTGGTCAATTTGAGAACTTGTGGGCTGGTAATGGGAAGATGTCTACCAATTCATTCATGCCTGGATTTGCTTTTGAAGATGCTGTTCCAGTGCTATTTTACCCGGTTTGCATCAACTGGCTCTTCTGCAAATCGTTTTTCCGGCCTTGGGACTTAGGCAACATTAGTTTCAGCAGCCTAGTGAAGATGTTTTCCAATACTAACACGGCTTGGATTTTGTGCTGGTGCTTATGCCAGTGGGATCCAGGTGGCAATGAGGCAGCAAAATGCTATGTTAGGGAGATTTGGGTGACTTTCAAGCTTTTTCTGAATCTTTAGAGTTGACTACAAATGTGAACAATGAAGACGAGCAAAGGGATCCTGGTGGAGGCTGTGCTTGCCACATTTGGATTGCTTGGATAGTTGTTCCATGTTGTAGCTTGTATTTTGTCCTTCACCTTGAGGACAAGGTGAATTTTCAGGGGGGGAGTATTGTTAGGTACTCACATATGACATGGTTTAGTTAGTTAAGTGAGGGACTTATTACATAGTTAGATAGTTAGTTAGAGGGTTAGTTAGGCTTGTGCCTGTAAATAAGAGGGGGTTAGAAAACATTGATCATCTTGTTATTCAGTTTAGGAATTGGGTTAGAGAGAGAAGTGGTTCTCTCTTAGGCTTGGAAGGGTGTTTGGCATCCCTTTCTCTTGTATCTCTCCCTAGTTTCCAATTGGGAATTAGGGTTTTCTATCAATAAAAATCAGGTTTCTATCAGTAAAACATAATTTGAGACCTTCAAAAAAAACAAAAATGATGCTTTCTGTCATGATTCTACATTTATATATGCTCCATCTAGCACTCAACTTCACTTTCTCCAATTCGTAATACATAAAAGGACAAGAATGAAAATATCCCAGATGAGCCTAAGGAAACACTAAAATGCGATGGAAAAAAGGAAATGACAACAAAAATTGAAATGAATTCCATTTTACCTACATGGCAGAGCAGAAACATTAAATAATACTTACAATTTGCTGTAAAGATGTTGACAAAATTGCTAGGCAGGCACACACGAAACCTTTGAGGTTGACTTTTACATCAGTTACAGTGCAAACACCAACACCAATAACCACAACCATGACTGACATTTTCACTTCCCTTGAGTAGTTCTTGCTGTGAAGGATCCATTCCATCACACAGACCACCGGAATCATGCTTAGTTTTGATATCTATTTACATATACAATGAGAAAGTTAACAACTTAAAAATAGAGGAAATGAAAATTCAAAATGAAAACACAAGTTGGGTCATTCAAAAGTTAGAGCTTAGCACATTTGAGTGTTCCACAGATCCCAATATTTATATATTGAGATATATTAATCAATACTACATGTGTCTCTAAGATGAAGAGTTGAGCTCAATTTGAAATCACTACTAGATAATGAGGAGTGCAATATTAATTAAACTTGAAAAAGTATTCCTGAGGGCATACTCTAACAAAATGCCTTAGTTAACCTCCATTGCCTACATAGGTTGCCAAGCACTCTTCAAGATGTAAATTTTATCATTAAATTTTTGTACTCACAAAACTCGAATTGGTATTTCTTACATGTATTAATAAGTATCTTTTTGGGTACTAATAATGTAAAGGTTGACATCACCAATCACAATTGCAGATGTCAAATGGTAAGGCATATAGACTTGGAAACATCTCATTATAGCTCAACAAAGGTATATCGAAATTCAAAATATACAAGCACCTATGTACAATCATACAAAGATTTAATATGGAATTCCTGTCACATTCTTTGGGTAAGCTTTTAATAATGGATCCACATAAGGACCAACCCTGATACCAATAGTAATTGAGCTCAGCTACATGATTCAAAAGGCACCACCAGGCTTTACCAGAAACCAAGTTTTCAATAACTCCTCCAGTTAGTAAGCTTTTTCTAAAGATTTCCCCTAAATTTGAACCTTGTGTTTTAATCAACTTATCTTCCATTTGATCCATATTTATCTTGAATAAGTATTTGGTGCTACTCCATCTTGTTCTAATTCTTGTCACATATATCCATTCATTTATCTCAAGTTCTTATCTACCGATCAAGGGGATGTATCTATTGAGAGTGTCTTTTTAGATAAAAGTGAGAGGAGTAAATGTTAACAAACTATACAACCATATATGGATGATTAAGATTGGAAGTCATTTAATGGTCACATGGCTCTTTAGAAAAGACGCATGATTTTATGTTTTAATCTTGACTATTCATATGGTGAGATCAAATTCTCAAAACTTTCCTACCTAATATGTTTGCAATATGCAGTGCTCATCAACCATTGTGAAGTGTAAATTAGGTAGAGAGTTGTGATTTAGACAGAATTAAGTAAAGTAGACTTATATACAAATGAAAATTAGACGGTAGAAATTCTTAACTAAAAGGAAAGAAAGCAGGATTGAACATGATGATGATATATGAATAGGGGCAGAAATGGTCATACTTGGTAGAATCCAACAGAGTTGAGCATGAGGCTGAGGTTCATCCCCGTGATAGACACATTGGCAATCGCTGAGAACCAAAGAAGCTCCCACAAAGGAACATGCTTTGACGCAGAATAACCGGTAGCATTTGACACTAGACCCACGAGAGCAGTTACAGCAAAGTGGAACCCAGTCAATGTAGTAGCTGGAAAAAATAGCAAGACATGAACATAATTTGTCACTTATATAACAATACCAAATACGACAAATAACATAAATCAATTTGCTGAATGAGAAAAAATATTATAAACATTTGGATCTGGCTGAATGAAAGAAAGAAAGAAAGAGATCTGATAGTGATGTTAGAGCAGATCTATCACTTTAATTGTAGATTAAAAAAAAAGAAAGAAAGAGTTGAGAAGACTGACTGACCGAAGCTGAAAGCATAGCCATTGTTGGACATGAGCTGTTTATTAGCCATGATAATTCCAACGGAGCTGACAATGTTCATAGCCCATGCTCCCACATCAGATATTGCCGACGATTTCTTTTCGCTCTCCATCTTCCGGGGAGATCTGAATCTGAATCTGAATCGAATCTGAGGAAGAAAATTTGATTTTCAGAATTCAAATTCAATTTAAACACTTGAACCTGTCTGTGTCGACTGGACTGGGAAAGTGAAAGAAAGGGAACAGAGGAGAGGAGATGACTCAAAGAGAATAATAATAAAGAAATCTGTGTCTGTGAGGGAGGAGCTTTTCCCGATTTAACACTTTACTCCGCTCCTGGCCTTTCTTTCTATCAGTCTCTCCTCCCACAACACTTCCCGGTTCCTTCCCTCACCTTCACATTATTATTATTGTCTTCTTCTGCGTCTTCGCTGCCACCTCTCTAAATCTAAATCACTAAAAATATATATAAAATTAAATCAAATTACTCAACTCACATTGCATCACATGGACCTATCTTTCTACTACATCTTATTTTTCAGTTACTATTCGTAAGAAACCACCAATGAGATTTCGCCACCTGGCTTTCTTTCATTTATCCTAGTTTTTTTTTTTCAGAATGCTTTGGGGGACGACGTCGTTTTCACTTAACCTTTCACTCAAATCAACCCATAGCTGCTATGGCGTGTTGTGTTTCCCTCTCTCCCGTCTCTCCCCTTGCTTGGATTTCCTTCTATCCCTCTAGTGCGAACCCTAGATTTCGTTCCGTGTTCAACTTCGTTTTTCCACCCACTATTGACCGAGCCATCACGTTCGTATTTTCCGATTGATCTGATGATTCATTACCATCGCCGTCGATTATTGTTCATTCGTCATGTTTTTCCCTCAGTACATGAAGTTTTGGGTTCCAATGCATCTTCAAAGGTTGATCTGTGTTAAAATGGTCAGTATCAATTCAAATCTCAATGGACATGTGCTACTAGTATGGTTCAGTCAGTGTAGTTTATAATTTTTTCTATAAATACCCCCTTCCTGTGAACTTCTAGTCAACACATTTCCCCTCTCATTCTGTTTGAAAAATCCCCTTGATTTCCATTGATTTCACTGATCTCTCTGTTTTCTTTGCACCAATGTCTGGACACATGAGTTCCATTCAAAGCTTATGCCATGGTAGAGAAGCCTGGAAGATAAGAGCAAGGGTTATTAGAAGAAAAGAACTTTTACGCATGAAAAGTAACCTGAAAAATACAATCAAAGATAGAGGAGATGGAGAAAGATAACATAGGCCAAAGTCATGGACTACGCAAGGTGAGGTAATAGAATGATCCATTATTCTTTTTACCTCACTTTTTTGGTTTGAATTTGTAGACCCTTTTTAAATCTGTTATTGGATTATTGATTGTTGGTTTTATAATAGGTAATTGCTGCAAAGAAACCCAAGAATAGGACATTGGAAGTTGATCTTGACTTTGAGCACAATGTGTGACTTGCTCCTGTAATCACTGAGCTTAAAACTTCAATTGAGGATATGATCAAGAAAATGATTCTTGAGGTAAATTAGATGCTGAATTGACATGCTTGGATTTTGTTATAATGCATTGCATAATGTTATTTTGATAGAAGTTGGATTTATATTCTGTAAAATTATATTACTGGTAAAAGTCCTTGAAACTGAACTTGGTAGGGATGGCAATGTGTGTGAGCTAGATATCATGTTTCATTTAGAAAAGGTACATTTTATGTTGGAGGAAATGATCATGAATGGATGGATCGTGGAGACAAGCAAAGCAAATCTTCTGGCTCCTATTCAGCTGATGGATAAAGCATCTTAGGAGAAACAAATGAAGCATTCCTTGTAATTTCAATATTATCATTGGATGTCATATAGTATACAATAAAGTGAATATAAACTATAGCAATTAATCTCTAATTTTCTTTATGTTTCAGTAAGGAGCATTGTGAGGTAGGTGGTACCTAGAGTGAGAGAGATTGCACTTCAGAAAGGGAGTAGAGAGAGAGTGTGTAACTGAGTTTCCTTGTAATATTGAGCAAATAAGCCAAAAGTCCCTTTACAATTGATAACTACGCCTATTTATAGGTGTGGGTGTGGGCCCCAGTGTTAGTCCAATCTAGATGGGCCACTTGGGCCGCTCAATCAGGCCCAACTTAGAGGCCAGCTGACCCGCCAAAGGCGAGCTACCTTAGGGCGTTGCCCCTATAGGGGCTCGCCCGGTCCAGAAGTCCACAAGACACCAGACTTGAGGTACGAAAGCCGAGCGTGTCTTTAAAGAATTTATTGGTTTGCTAAGTCTAACTTAATTCTAAACATGCATTGATCGTAGGTCGCCAACATGGCGTTTCAATCAGAAGCTACCAATACAAGCCTGTCAGTTCAAGGAGTCCACGAGTCCACAAGTTCATGAACGACGAGAGGCGATCCTAGGGAACTCCCATCGGGTACTGCGAAGTGGCCATCTTGGCGGTTGCTATGATCAAACGGCCCCTATTGAGCCGTCCCTTTGAATCCATCGCACGTCGTTTCAAAGCAGAAGTTGAGGGGACTTCTCACCAATCTTGCGCATTCATTCACATTAATGCGCCGCCTGCGCTCCCCGAGGTAATCATTCGTCTTTTCAAATCATGGGTCACACCTCCTCATCAACCCCACGTGTCCTCCACACGTCGCATGCCAAGAGTCACCCCTTGCCTATAAAAACCCTGCACCTTCATCAACTTTCACTTTTCGAACTCCTCCCCTCTTGGATTACACTGAGTAAACCACAAGCGCACCCTTGCTCCACCAGTGTTGCCGCCTATCCCTTCTTTAACCCTTTGCTCGTTCCGTTCCCCGGTGAGTCTCCTCCTTTCCTGTCCTTGTCTCTTTCTGCATTCCTGCATCATTCTCTCTGGTAGTCGTCTAGCTTTCTCTACATAGCCTACTGCATAGTCATGTCTTCCTCAACCCTAATCTATTCTTCTTCTCAAAACCCTCCACGCCAAGAGTTTCTGAGTGACTCCTCCCCTGCCGACGGGCTCCCCCTCAAACCCACAGAGGTTGCGGCCTTCCGCCTGAAAACCTTTGCCACTCTCCCAACTCCTATTCAGGAAGCTCTATCACAATCGGTGATCGACCAACCCACGGATTTTGCCACCGTGGACACGGTGACTGACTTTATTGACGCAGTCGATGGCTTGTGCAATGAGGATGCTCTAAATGAAAAATTGCGCGCTGCTGCTTGCAAAAGGGAGGAACACCCCTGGTTTTATAAAGCCAACGACGACATATCCCATTACCATGTGTTTTATGTATATGAGTACCTTTTTACAGAGTTGGGAATAAAATGTAAGATTAAATTTGATCTAAACATGTCAATTCACTAAACAACATATTCAGATCATTCAACAGCGGAAGCAAAATGAAGATCATGTTACATACCTCCAACCATTGCGATAAATTGAGATGAAGGAACTGTTGTCTGATTTGATTTCCAAACCCTCACTCACTCAAACTAGATGGTGTTGTTTTTTCTGAATAGAGGAGTAGGTTTAGTGAACCGTTAATCTTCAGAGAGCAGCAGAAGTCTTCTTTATAGAGTTTCAAAACCATCACAAACTCACACGTGATTAAATAAAGGGGTAGTTTCCTGAATTCCCTCAACTGACTTAGTGGGTATCAAGATTCCCTTTACTAAGTCAGTGGGCTGAAATTAACAATTAAATGGACCATAACCTGATTAGTTTTATCTTAATTAAATAAATAGAAAATCCATTATTTAATCTTTAATTTAAACTTAATAGATAAAAAACTAACATTCTCCCACTTGGTCCATTTAACCCATCATCAATCTAAATAAGAAACAAAACATATGGATCATGGCGATAGATCCTCTAACTTCAAGTATTATCTTCCATGTATCACAATATATAAAGTCTCTCAATTTATGCTCTTAACTTAATGAAATTAAACAATTATGTGCACAAATATATGAGAAAAACATCAAACTGAATAAGAGTTTCATTGTGAATAATAAATTGTACTTACAATGAAAATCACATCATGGAACCAAGTCCCATTCGTACTACATGATCCTTAAAATTCTTTGGTGGCATGCCTTTAGTCAAAGGATCAGAAATCATCAACTCAGTGCTAACATGTTCAATGACCACTTTCTTTTCCTTAACACGTTCTCTCATGGCTAAGTACTTAATGTCATTGTGCTTACTTTGACTTCCACTCTTGTTGTTCTTAGCCATAAATACTGCAGCTGAGTTATCACAGTACATCTTCAATGGCCTAGAAATAGAGTCCACAACTCTAAGCCCAGATATGAAACTCTTCAACCATACACCATGTGAGGTAGCCTCAAAACAAGAAACGAACTCGGCTTCCATAGTAGAAGTAGCAACCAAAGTTTGCTTTGCACTTCTCCAAGATACAGCTCCACCAACTAGCATAAAAACATAACCAGATGTAGATTTTCTGGTATCAATGCAACCAGCAAAGTCTGAGTCAGAGTAGCCAATTACTTCCAAATCATCAGTTCGTTTATACATGAGCATGAAGTTCTTTGTTCCTTGAAGGTATCTCATTACCTTCTTTGCAGCTCTCCAGTGGTCAATACCTGGATTACTCTGATATCTTCCCAAAACTCCAACATCATATGCAATGTCAGGTCTGGAACAAACCTAAGCATACATAAGACTTCCAACAGCTGAAGCATATGAGACATTCTTCATGTGTTCCCTCTCAAAATCATTTTTGGGGCACTGACTCAAGGTAAATTTGTCACCCTTCACAATGGGAGCTACACTTGGTGAACATACTTTCATTTTAAATCTCTCTAAAACTTTGTTGATATAGGTCTCTTGAGATAAACCCAAAATACCTCTAGATCTATCTCTATGGATCTTAATGCCAATGACATAAGATGCATCTCCCATATCCTTCATATCAAAGTTTTTCGAGAGGAACTGTTTCACCTCATATAGCATACCCTTATCATTAGCTGTAAGCAAGATATCATCCACATATAAAACAAGAAAACAAATCTTACTCCTACTAACCTTCTTGTATACACATTGATCCATGATGTTCTCTTCAAAACCAAATGAAGTGATGACCTCATGAAATTTAAAATACCATTGGCGGGATGCTTGTTTCAATCCATAGATGGATTTATTAAGCTTGCAAACTAAGTGCTCACCTTCACTAGAGGAGAATCCTTCAGGTTGCTTCATATAAACCTCTTCCTCTAGATCACCATTGAGGACCGTTTTCACATCCATTTGATGTAACTCAAAGTCAAAATGAGCTACCAATGCCATAACTATTCGAAGAGAATCCTTTTTAGATACGGGAGAAAAGGTCTCCGTGTAATCTATTCTTTCCCTTAGAGTGAATCCTTTGGCCACAAGTCTTGCTTTATGTCTCTCAATGTTGCCTTGAGAGTCTTTCTTAGTTTTGAAGACCCATTTACATCCAATGGCTTTTACACCATTAGGCAACTCAACGAGATTCCAGACTTTGTTAGATTCCATAGAATCCATCTCATCTTTCATGGCATTAATCCATAAGTTTGATTCCTTACAACTCATGGCTTGTGAAAATGTCTCAGGGTCATTTTCGGCTCCTATGTTATAGTCTGATTCTTGTAAATACACTACATAATCACTAGGAACTGCAGGCTTTTTGACTCTAGTAGATCTTCTTAATATTGCTTCATTATGTTCTTGAGCAACCTGTTGTTAACCGGCTGTCCAACTTGTTCAACAGGTTGTCCAACATCATTTAGTTGCCCTTCAACAACAATTTGATCTACAAGGTCATTTGCAGGTGTTTGTGGAATTTCAATGGGTGGTTGTCTAACACCCATTTGTGCTTGAGGGGCGTGTATGACAATCAATCTGTCACTTGATCCAGAAGGTTGATGCTCAATGTGATCCTTTTCAGAAGCAATGTCCTGAAATTGATCACTCCCACTGATCAAGTCATTCTCAAGAAATTTTGAATTTCTTGATTTCACAATTCTAGTGCTATGTGATGGACAATAGAATCTATACCCTTTGGACTTTTCAGCATATCCAATGAAATAACCACTAATAGTCCTCGGATCTAGCTTCTTTTCTTGTGGGTTATAAACTCTCACTTCAGACGGGCATCCCCAAATGCGTATATGTCGCAAACTCGGTTTCCAACCTTTGAATAACTCAAAAGGTGTCTTTGGGACAGCCTTGGTTGGAACTCGGTTCAATATATATGCTGTTGTCTTTAGTGCTTCAATCCACAAAAATTGAGGAAGTTTTGTACTACTCCTCATACTTCTCACCATATCCATTAAAGTTCGGTTTCTTCTTTCTGCTACACCATTATGCTTTGGAGTACCAGGCATAGTGTGTAACACCCCGATTTCGGTGGCGTCACTTTAGTAACCAAAAGTAAACTTAATGCGGAAAAACGTGAATATATTTTTTTTTCTCGATTATAACTAAGACAAGACTGAAATAAATAAAACCCAAGTGCGAAAAGTAATAAAACTAATATACAATATATAAACAGCCCCCGCTGTAAGTAGCAACCTCGTCACGAGTGAACCTCCAGTGACGGGTAATAGAAGAGTAGCGCCCGTAGGCAAAAGTACAAACCAAAAGAAAAGGTTAAGTGTCCGCAACACTATCCCTCAAAATGAGAATAAGCTGGCCCATCGGCCTGAAACAAGACTTCCTAAGTCCAACCAACTCTCTGTGATTCCCGTAACGAAACCACACAAAAAGCTATAGGTGGGAAACTACCCTGTCCCGAATGAAACAAATGATGTTCAGAGCTAAGACTCTACTCCCACACTAATCCCATCTCGAGGAGCTCACACTAACACTCAATCCTACATGCTAGCGTGATCGTCGTCCGAATCTGAATCCAGAACGACTAAGTCTAGGTACATCCTCCGTCCTCCGCTCGCTATCGCGATGCGCTCCTGTTCCAGCATCCCAACTCTAGTTTCCCCCGAAGGGTGAACCGTCGTGAACTAGTCCGCCAAAGACATCTGACAAAGGGCGTTTGTTCGCCAAAGCACACACAGAAGACGCGAGGGTCAACTCCAAAGAATTATGTAAATAATAGCAAGGATAGATACAGATAATAGGATAGCCACTTAGGCTTTTAGCTAGGGATAACATCCTAGGGTTGCATATCTCATGATGAATATAAACGACGATAAATCACAGTTAACATGCCTCAAATAGAATTAACAAGTATCAAACACACTCATCACTAAGTCAGTATGCATGTTGCATGAAATGATATGCAGGTTAACCTAGTTAACCACATGCATTCCGGAAAGGGATGGACATCAAACGGATCAGCCCTAACACCAGCCACGGTGGAACCATTTCGGCCCGCGTGCCTCTTACACCACACAAAGGTAGCCAGATCAGCAGTAAAACCCGAAGGCCTGCCATTTCGGTCTGCTACTAAGAGTCACCTAGCAGCGCTCTTACGCGGAAATCCTGGTCTTATAACCAATTTTGGAATCCGCCGTGGTCCGGTATCTCGCCGTGTTTAAACCACTTAATGAGTGCATGCAATGCAGTGATTAGCCAAACAACGTCTCCGACCTCACTCGACACGTCGCCACGTGTTCTAGCTAAATTAATGTCTCTAAAAGCTTACCCTAAGGTAAAGTCGATTCTGCGACAAAAGACACACTTCATAACGACACATAACTGCTCCAACAGCACCCCAACAAACGCTGCTCCAACAGCACAATAACAAACGCTGCTCCAACAGCACAACAATAAACGCTGCTCCAACAGCACAACAACAAACGCTGCTCCCACAGCACAACAACAAACTCAACACTTGGATCCGACGACACTCCTCGTTTTTCCAAAACTATGATTTGACTTCCAATGCCTTCCTTCGAGGTTGTTATCATTACTTAAAGATTTTGAGGTTATTTAAGGTCTTATGAATTTTCTTTATAAAATAGATTCCATTTTGTCTTATCGCAAGTCTTATACATTTTCAGGATCTCCCAATCCCAAGTCGCTTCCAGAGGATGTCTCGATCCACTAAACAAAATTAAGGCCCGAACCTCGTTCGTCCTATCAAACTTTCTCAAAACTCTCAAAATAAAATCGGCATGACCTGCCCGCTATTCTCACCATTCAGAATCTCAGATTCCAGTGCAGAGCATATTTAAATCATCACAATCAACAACATGTCATATATCGAAGAATCTCATCATAAACACTTAGCACTTAGCATATAAAGCATGCACCACACATCCTAGATTACCCACTTAGCACATAGCATGTAAGTCAATCTCAAAAACATTCAGTAGATGAATCATCTACATTGTCAGCCGAAGCCTCAGAAAACATTTTCCAATCACACACAATCCAGTGCATAAACAGTAAACAATGTCGAAACATCGACCCTAGGCATTAACTAGAGATTCAGTGAGAAGCCCTCATCTGAAAGTTCTCCAGAATGATCAACTAGTGCTTCCTCGCTCTCAAAGTGTTGGTCCTCGGGGAAATCCTCAAAAGCACCTTTACAATAAAATCACAGAATACTATCAGAATCTATCGGAAACTAAGCTATCGATACTTACTAAGGTTACTCGAAGTAATCTATACCCTAAGGTACGATAAACTAGCGCGAAAGACAAGTTTTCGGAAAAGGAAATTTTCCTCCTCCCCCCTAATAGGGCTCGGCCACTTTGTGCAATTATGGGGCTCGATTTTTCTTCGATCAAACTTGGTTCCTATGCTTTCATAAGCCGTAACTAAGGGTATTCTGAACTCGGAAAAAATTATCGGATCAAAAACTGTCGCAGGGGTATTTTGGTCATGATTTTTAACTTAGGATTTTTCAAAACTGAAATCCCAAAAATAAAATTTTGCAGGGACGTCACCAACGACGTTTATGACAACTAATCCTACTAGCACTAAGCTAAGGCGATAGTTTTCAGCCTAAAGGTTGAAGCTTTACACCAAAAACTCCAAAAATGGGTATTTTAGGCTCAAATTGATTCCGGCGGAATTCCGGCGACATAACGGAAAATCTAACCCGGCAGAAGTGATCTTGGGCGCATAAGGAAGAGGTTTAGAATCAGAAATGAAAGATTCAGGATAGTTTTGCAAAAACCCATAAACTATCCGCTCAGAAAACTCTACAGAAAAGCTATGGAAAAAGCGATCAGAGGTAAGGATTAGCGACTATACCTCGAAGCCTTGAAGTAGCAACTGATTGATCGACGATCAAGCAAACGATGAAGAAAAACTCTTCTTCCTTCTTCCTTGTTCTTGGCCGCGGTTTTGGGAGAGAAAATGGAGGAGAATTTGTGTTTTTCTTCCTTTCTTTGCTATATATAAAGGTTGGAAATTCGCGGGAAAATGAAAGTTTCGCGAATCTGATTTTTCCGACTTCATTCTCCATGAATTAATAGATATGTTTTGGCAAAAGAGTTCCAAAACTATAAAGAGGTCTCCTTGTATTTTTGGCAACTAAAGCATAGTCGGTATAAAACTATTTTACCCGATAAGTTGCTTTTTGCATCGAATGTCGGAATATAAAACTTCCTTCGGAAGAAAGATTGAAATCATCAAGAGAAATGGGTGTACGCGTGTGGAATATTCATTTGAAGCTCTGAATAGAAAAAGTCTTCATTGTCGAGAAATTCTAGGGTTTTGAAATACCAGGGATTCGGTTTCGGCAAACTTCCGATGATTGGAATCGGACGTTCGTAGATCCTAGAGTTTCGCCTCGAAACGATTGTGATATATGGAAAAAGAGAAGTTCTAACATTTCTCTGAAGATTTTTGGAATTAACTTCCGTCGTGCCTAAAAGTGAAAATTAGCTATATACTAGGGTTTCTGACCTAGGTTTAAGCGTAAAACGATCGTGCTATAACTTTTATCGACTTCAATACGAACCTCAGACTTTTCCTGAACTTTCTCCTTCATACATTTATTTCATTTACTAAACTCTTGTTCAGGTTTCCCTTCGCCATGCATCAAACCTACTGGTGAATAAGAATTTATTCACTTGGTATAAACTGAAAAACTTGGGCCTTACATAGTGTATTGGGCAACAATCCCATGTTCTTGAAGAAACTTCGCAAATGGACCAGGTGCTTGTCCATTCTCTGTATATCTACCATAGTACTCTCCACCCCGATCTGATCTCACGATCTTAATTTGTTTTCCACATTGTTTCTCTACTTCAGCCTTAAAAATTTTAAAGGCATCCAAAGCTTCATCCTTAGAACGAAGTAAGTAGAGATACATATATCGTGAATAATCGTCTATGAAGGTGATAAAGTATTTCGGACTACTTGCGTCCATGTTTGGACAACAAATATCTGTATGTATGATTTCCAATAGGTTTGAGCTCCTCTTGGCATCCTTTTTAGACTTGTTAGTTTGTTTACCCTTAATACAATTCACACAAGTCTCAAAATCAGAAAAATCCAAAGTACTAAGTACTCCTTCATTCACTAATCGCTTAATTCTCTCAATGGAGATGTGTCCCAATCTCCGATGCCACAAAATAGAGGATTCCTCATTCACAACACATTGTTTTAAACCAGCAGTTACATGCATAGAATTATAAGCAGCATCGTTTTGCAAATTAAGCGGGTAAAGACCATCAACTAATGAAGCAAAAACAATAGTTTCTGAATTATATAGCAAAGTTAAACCAAAATCTGAGAAATTGAAATCAAAACCCAAAGGGGCAAGTTTCGAAACTGAAATCAAATTCTTAGAAAAACTAGGAACATAAAAGGTCTTTCCAAACGCAAAATAAAACTGCTGCTTAAGACTAAACTGCAGGTCCTAATGGCTTCCACATGTGAACTTATCTTCCCTCCTGAATAGATGTATTGTTCACTTCCCACTGGCTTCCTTAGATTTTCCATACCCTGCAAGGTATTGGAAACATGGATTGTAGAACCAGAATCAATCCATCATGTGTTGTGATTAACATTAACCATATTAGATTCATAACAGACAAAAGTAAATGGAGTACCTTTCTTGTCAAGCCAACTCTTAAACTTCAAGCAATCTTTCTTCATGTGCCCTTTCTTCTTATAGAAAAAGCACTTTGACTCCTTTTTAATGTCAGCCTGAGGAGGAATGATGCCCTTATTCTTGGCATGATCCTTCTTATTCTTTCCCTGAATAGTCAAGTTCACCTTCTTACCCTTTTCCAGCATCAATCTCTCCTCCTCTTGAACACACATAGTCAATAATTCATGAATTGACAATTTATCCTTATGTGTGTTGTAAGAGATCTTGAAAGGAGCATATTGATGTGGCAGTGAACACAAAATATAGTGAACCATGAAAGAGTCAGACATGGTTACCTCCAAAGATTTCAGCTGAGCCGCAATGTCCCTCATGCGCATGATGTGATCACGCACACCTTTGACCCCAGTGAGCTTCATGGATGAGAACTGTATAGTCAAGGTGCTGGCAAGGGCCTTATCTGATGTAGCAAATTGCTCATCAATAGCTTTCAGAAGGTCCTTGACATTGGTAAGGTAATCAACTGAACCACGAATACCAGCAGAAATGTTAGTCTTTATGAAAGACACTGAGAGACAGTTAGATCTCTCCCACTTTTCATAAAGATCAACTGCATCTGGAGTGCTGGTTTCAGTAATAGCCGCATGCTCAGCTTTCCTTATGGCATATTCAATGTCCATCCAGCCTAAATGAAGGAGAATTCTTTCCTTCCATACCTTATGATTATCACCCCTCAGCTCGGGAATTTGACACTTAATATCAGAGATACTTGCAGGTTGAATAACTGCAATTTCAAAATATACATACTCATTATCTACAATTTGAGACAGAATAAAATTCATGTTTTACCAATGTAAATCATGCTTAATTTATGAATCTAGTGACATAAAACTTGCCTGCAGGCCGAAGTCTCACTCAATTAGACTCACCACTTAACCTCATGATAAAACTATTAAATTATGTTCCTTTCCTTAATTCCTGTGGGCAGGTTAAGAAATATAATCTAATATTCTATCCCAGTTAACCATACAAATATAATAAAATTCCTGTGGGAAGATTTCATCACATTACATATGATTAACTACAAGTAATGTTTCTTAATGTGATTCTGAAACTTAACATATAATCTTAATTAATTAAAGATGTTGTGGCCACTCCCTAATTAATTGAAATCATATCAATCACTTAACATTTAGAATTGCATAACTTGGGTTGTACAGGTGGTGGGTGCCAGATTTGAACCCACAACATGCTAGAAGCATTGGATTGCCCAAGCCACTCATGCTGCAGGTTTTGGCTTAGAATTGCATAACTTAAAGCAAATAAAAACAGTAATTTTGCACAAGTATTATTCATCACTATTGCATGTATATCATCATAAAAAACATGCATACAATTCTCAGGAAATAAATAATACATGTGTGTATATATTATTCACAACAAAGTCATGCACTAAGTAAACTAAGTAAACCGATAAACATGTTGTATATTCAAATAGCTAGCTTAATAAATTCAATCTTAATAAACTGTTACGGAACAAACAGATAGCAAGTAGATATCCATGTGATAAAACAAAATTTTGTGATAACAGCATGGCATCAGGTATACAAACAGATTCAGATTGCATTTCAAAATCTGCAAAAATAACAGAAAAAAGGCCCCAGATGGGCGTTGAACCCAGGCCACCAGCGTAATGCAGCGAGTTCACCACCACTCGTCCAAATAATATGTTGTGTTAAGCCTTACGTTATATATTATATAACGCATATAACGTTCGGGAATACTCAGCAACAAAAAATGAAAACAAGGCTGCATCAGAGTAATCTTTTTCCTTTATCTGAGTCATTATGACCCAGTTAAGACCCACGAACGTTTTAACACACAAAATGGATACTGACTAGGGTACGATAAGAATAATCGAAATAAAACAACCTAGGTTCATTCATGGAAATCAAAAATTACCACGCAAGGCAGAGATGATACATGCTCTGATACCAAATGTAAGATTAAATTTGATCTAAACATGTAAATTCACTAAACAACATATTCAGATCATTTAACAACGGAAGCAAAATGAAGATCATGTTACATACCTCCAGCCATTGCGATAAATTGAGATGAAGGAACTGCTGTCTGATTTGATTTCCAAACCCTCACTCACTCAAACTAGATGGTGTTGTTTTTTCTAAATAGAGGAGTAGGTTTAGTGAATCGTTAATCTTCAGAGAGCAGCATAAGTCTTCTTTATAGAGTTTCAAAATCATCACAAACTCACACGTGATTGAATAAAGGGGTAGTTTCCTGAATTCCCTCAACTGACTTAGTGGGTATCAAGATTCCCTTTACTAAGTCAGTGGGCTAAAATTAACAATTAAATGGACCATAACCTGATTAGTTTTATCTTAATTAAATAAATAGAAAATCCATTATTTAATCTTTAATTTAAACTTAATAGATAAAAAACTAACATAAAATTCCCCTTCTCGCCCTTCTTCTGCGACGTTATGTCCTACATCAACGTAGCTCCCAGCCAATTGCACCCCAACGATGCGCTGCTTTGAGATCTTGTGTGACGCCATAAGAATCAAACCACAAACCATCCACTTTTTCTATCTATACGATGTTGACGCCAAGTCTTTGAAGGCCAAAGGTTGGATTTCCTTGAAGGCGCGCATAGGCCGTAAGTGCCTAAATCCTCTGAAGAGTAATGCTAAAACCAGCTTCGCTCGCAAGTACTTCAAGGTGGGCGTTCACCAGGCCTATCCTGAAGTTTTCACCCTGAGGGACGGAACTGCCCGTTTCCCTCTTTACTGGACCAACCAACCCAACAGAATCATCGATCCTTCAGCGGACTCCCTGACCGTCAAGGATAAAACCATCATCAGCTTCCTCGCCAAGCTATAGATCCTCGATTTCTCCAAGGTTATTGAGGGCGCTCGCCACTCGAGAACCCCTCATATACTTAGGTCAACGACCCTTCTACTGACTCGACGCCCTTTCACTTTAGCCTGCTTCAATGAGTACGTTTAATTGAAATGCTTTCATCTAACTTGTTCTTTTTGTCTTTCGCATTCGACACGGGTTTCACGAATGAAGAGCTTCAACTTGCTGCCGCCAGAAGGCTCGCGAAGTTTCCGCCAAACTTCAATACTAACGCTGAGAACCCTAAGAAGAAACGCCCTCTTTGTGACGGCGAGGGCGATAAGAACTCTTCGCCGCTCAAGAAGAGAACCACCAAATCTGCTTCCGACACCTCCAACCGTCAAGGCGAGGAGACTCCCGCTCCCCATCAGCCTTTGCCGCTCCAGAAGAAGGTTGTCAAGCCTACTTCCGACACCTTCGACCTCCAAGGTGAGGAGACTCCTGGAATTGGGGCTTTCCTTCTCAGAGCTCAATTAATTTTAGCTTCTGGGCACTCTAACAGTGCCAATTAACGGTTTCAAAAGCTGCCCGCGAGGTGAAATTGGGGCTTTCCTTCTCAGAGCTCAATTTCTACGATTAACTATCCTAAAAGCTCCTACGACTTTCCAGTAGCATAAACCGATCCTGTTTGCATGCCAATTCACCCTCAGAAGCTCAACCCAATAGCTTCTTCGAGCTTCAAAAACCATGTATTGGTTCTCTCGATTCCTAACGATTCGTGGCTCTAAACTAGTCTAAAGCTTCCTAACTATGTCCTAACATGCTTAAGGATATAATTTGGAGCGAAAACGAGCTAAAACGAGCAAGTTGCAGAAGCTTACTCGCCGGAAACGATGATGCTCGCCGGAGAAGATGATCGGAGGGTCGTAAAACGTCACCGCCGTGCTATTCCTGGCTCAGGTTCTTGATCTACAGGCTTTGGGGAGTTGAATGGTGATCGTGGGTGTGGCTGAAGTGCTCGGAGATGGGAGAAAGGATGAGTTACAGGTCAGGGACTCGTCGGAGCTTCTCCGGAGATGGTGAATCCTTTGTTTCTCGACCAAAGCTTGACCAAGACTAGTCGATTTTCTTCCTCTCCTCTCCAGGAACTCAATGGAACAAGAATGGGGACCTAACTCTCTCTGGTTTGAGAGATTCGAAGAGATGAAGTTCAAGAACTTCCTCTCAGCCTCTCTCTCTTTCTGGGCTCTCTGGGCACTCTCTGAAGGTTCTAGGGAACTCTGTGGGTAGCTGTGGTCGCGTGGAGTCGAGTGGTAAGCTTTAAATAGGCTGTAAGGTGATTAATTTGCTAAATCAAGCTTAACCCTAATTCAAGTTGCACCACCAATGGCTTTTCATGCATGGGGATTATTCTAGGGCTTGAGGTTGCGTGGCTGCAGCTTGGAGATGATCAGAAGCAATCAGAGGTGAGGTTGGCATGGTGTAATGGCTGATTGCATGCCTAGGTCATTTGCACACAAAACCTAAGGCTCCGATTGGTCGATTTCTTTATCATTTTCCATGTCGGGACAAAACTGATGCAATATTATACTGGTTCAGGTCTGTTAGTGCTGAATTAGAGTATATTTCCCCTCTCAAGGTTCAATATCATCTCTTTTGAGTGATTAAGGTATCACTCTTTTAGCTTGATTCGGGTTTCGATCACTCTGAGACAATGCATCTATCATTGCCAAGAGATGTGACCAGATCATCTATTTAGCCCTATCCTACCTCTATCTCGAGTTCATCCTCTTTTTGGGGTTATTATGACCATGACTTTGGTACTTCTATTGCCGGGTCGATTTAAAGTCGATTGACCGACGTCTCGATTTACGTGCAAACAAGCACTACAATAAAATATTCACACATACACGCATACACACATATATATGTATATTATATAGTATAGTTATACTATTAGCGAATATTCACCTATTCCGACTCTCTAGGGTTTCGCGTTGCCTATGAGGTCTTTACCTGGTTGGTGGGATGTTACACTCTCCCCTCCTTTTTGAGAATTTCGTCCCCGAAATTCACATCCTAGAATACTAAACAGTTGAGGGTATGTCCTTCTCATATCCTCTTCTAATTCCCAAGTTGCTTCTTCATCCTCCCCCTCACTCCAAGCTACTTCCACTAACGAGATTTCCTTTTTCCTAGGTGAAATAAACCACATGTTAACCACCAAGACTCCTTCACAAAAAAGGAAAATTCAAAAACTAGTATTTACTGATTCCCTTAGCTTTTTGGATTTAAACTTTAAAAATTACTTTTATAAACAACATTTAAAACATCTACTAACTTAAAATGCAAGATGCAATTTCACTGTTCATGAGAGCCATTTTTTTTTGTTACAGATTTCTTGCTTTTGGGCCGACTGCTTTCTTGGGCTGCATTGGAGTATCTCAGCTACTAACTTCAGTTAGGGTTAGGAATTATCTTACTGAACACCTACTTTCCTATTGACCAAGATGAAAAACCTACCTCCTTCTTCCCGTGTTTTCCGGCCGCCGCCGTCGCCACTGAAGCTATTGTGCCTTTCTCCGTCAGGCACAGAGGTATGACTTGACCCCTCTCACCGGCCAGCGTTTATGCATCGATGTCCGATCCCTAAGGATCTACTATTTCGCTAAACCATGGCTTTCTCTCTTGGACGAACGCTCGACCCTCTCCTCCCTCTACCGTGTAGCCTCTGCACCATGGCATTCTCCCTTGTACGAACGCTCGTCCCTCTCCTGCCTCTACCGTGTAGCCTCTGCAACACCCCTCTACTCCTTCCCTAAGCTATGCGGTTTCCTCTCCTCTGCTCAGCCCTATGGAGATCACTTTACAGATATATTTCCTATCCCCTAATGCATCCCCTATTTTCTTTACAGCTGTTATGATTTGAAATGTTAAATTTATCTTTTTTATTTCCAATTTGAATTGGGCTACGAAACTGCTGAGAGTTTTTCTATAAATTGAGCCCTATTCTCCTCAAATTCCCACATTGTGTTCCAGTTTTCTGTCCTTCTTCCCAACCATTTTTTTCTCAAACTTGATCCACTTATTCGAAGTTTGGGTCTGATTCATGGGTGGTGGTGTGACTCCAGTCAAGAGTCTTTGCCCTGGGAAGAGTTTTTTGAAAATTAGGACTAGGGTTATCCGGATGTGGGAAGCATGTCCTGTGAACGATCCCTTGAGTCCCTATGCCTTGCATATAGTTCTAATTGATGCTGAGGTTTATACCTTTCTTCTGAATCTTTACTACATTGCAGTGGTTGTTTAAATAGTAGTTTTTCTTCTTTATTTGAATGAAATGTTGGTTTATTGATGTTCTGATTATTGTTCTTTTTATTTCAAGGGTGACAAAATTGAAGCCATTGCTCGGAAGGGTCTGATGTCCAAATTCAAGAGCGAGCTCCGTGAAGGCAAAGTTTACACCATCACTTATTTCTCTGTTCTATCAAACAGTGGCGGTTTTATGGCTTCTGAGCATGATTACAAGATTATGTTCAATGAAAAAACAAGGGCTGCAATTGAAGAAGCAATTGGAATCCCAATGACTAAATACTCCTTCAAGGACACTGATCAGATATTGGCTACTGGTGGTGATTATGATTTTTTAATTGGTATGCTACCATCAACTACATCGGCTACTTTTATTGTTTTTTTAGCTCATATGTTAAGATATTTATTGTTCAGTTTAGAATATTGAATTCTAATTTTTGTAATGAATCATGTTTTGTAGATGTGATTGGATTAGTTACCAATGTATCAAGTGAGAAGAAATATCCTAAGTTGGTAATGTAACACGGATGATAGAGCTGGAGCTGACAGATGATAAGTTAATTCCTATCTTACTTAACATATTCATGTCAAGATTTTACAATTATGATTGATTTCTAAATGACTATGATCACATTACAAATTTTATGCTCTAATTTATTTGTGTCAAGAATAATTAGTTGTGAAGGATGTAAATTATGTTTCTGAGGATACCTTAAGGCTGGAAATGATGGAACTCATCTATTACCTATGGTCGCTACTCCATATCAGTAATCTATGGTACTTTTCTCATCTTTAGTCATTTCGAAACAGCTGTTTTCTTTCTTTACATGATGTGTACATAGTCTCTTTACATGTTTTCTGTCCTCCATTTTCAATTGGGTGCTATAAATAGAACCATCTTGTGTGGAGATGATCATGTTGTGTACCGAGTCCATTGCACTTGCTTCCAGTTTGTTTATTGATTATTGATTTCCCTTAATTGCTTTCAATTTCAATTTCGCTCCAATTTTCTTGATTTTGAGTGAAGACATGGGTGGCAAAGTGAATCATATCAAGAGCCTATGCCCAGGAAAAAACTACTTCAGAATTAGGTGGATGTGGGAAGTTTGTCCTGTGAATGAACCCTCGAGTCTATTTGCTCTTCTCATTGTTCTAATTGATTTTGTGGTTCTGATCATCATTTCATGATCTTTGTTTGAGCTCAGTGTTTGTTTAATGGTGACACATATTATTCAATTTGACATGTGTTTTTTGTTATTTATATGCTGAGCCCTGTTTTTTTTGAATGTTAGGGTAAAACAATTGAGGCAATTGCAAAGAAGCCAATGATGTCCAAATTCAAGGCTGAATTATGTGAAGGAAAGGTTTACAGGATATGCAATTTTGCAATTTTGTCCGACAGCGGCAATTTTATAGCATCTGACCATGAGTACAAGCTTATTCTCACTAAAAAAACAAAGGTTGCACTTGAGAAAGACCCTGCCATACCTTTGAATGTTTATTCTTTCAAGTATACAGAGGAAATATTGTCAACTGGCGGTGACTCTGACTATCTGATTGGTATGTAAATCTCATATATTCTTTTAGGATTTTTCAATTTATTTTTAAGATATTCTTTGTTGTGATTTCGCGGTTGACCATTTATTGTTTGAATGAGTCATTGTTGCATAGATTTGATTGGATTAATCACCAATGTATCAAGTGAAAAGCAATACCCAAAGTTGGGAAGGTAACATGAATGATCGAGTTGGAGCTGACAGATGATAAGTATATTGTTACCTTGACTATTGAATTATTAGATTTATGGCTATAAATTAATGTAATTCCTGATTGCTGCAATACATGTGCAATTTCTCCAATGGTCTACAAATTGTTACTGATCTTTTACCATTGAAATCCTAGCCTCTACTTTGCTTTGCTCTCTAACTAAGTAATTTGTATCCTTTGTTATTATTTGGTTCAAGTGCTGTTAATTTCCTCCAGAAAATGCTATACAAGCCATAAGCTTTCTACCAAAGTGATTTCACGAAGTGAGTGCTTATCAACCGATTTAAATAATGTTAGGAATTAGGATTACTATTATATAAATGTGTTAAATTAGAAGAATGATTCTGATTCTACTATATATTTGCCCAGCCAAAGGCTCATGCTCCATTTTTTTCCAACCCCATTATTTTTTACCCACAAGCCATGGGATCCTGCTCTCAAGGTTGTGACGTCATGTTGCAGATTAAGCTTTTTGTGTAGAAACACTCTTGCTTACCACACAAGTCAAATGCAACTTCTATGCTCAGCATGTAAGGATTAAAATCAAAATCAAGTATTTTGCGTTAAAACATATTTTGGAGGACACTTCAATCGTGATTAATAAGCAAATCACATCTAATGAAGATGCTTCTCATGAAATTTTGTACTTCAAATTTGACATAAAGATAACTTGAAGGAGAGGAACCTGATTCAATTTGCCTTTTTTTTGCATTTCAATAATTTTAGCATTTGCTCTTTCTCCGGTCATTTGTTTGTTCCCTTGCTACTATTCCCAGCATGAAATATATTGCAGGTTTTCTTAAAATCTGTATGTTTTGCGCTTTGAATCAAATAATGAATCCGTCAACAGTGGAGATCTTTGAATAAACCATAAGGGGATTAATTTTGGAACTGGTTCACCTTTTTACAGAGTAGAAAAATGCTTGATAGTTTCTCCTTGTGAATTGTCCTATTCCTTGTGTGAATTGTCCTTCACATATCGGTTTCCCCTGGATTTTGGGGTAAAGTTGCACCTTGAAGCTCCATCATTGGTTTGTGTGCAGTAGAAGCTACCCTAAATAGAAAAGCAAGCTACAAATTTTGCTTTACAGGCTCTTTGAGCTACTACTACCTCAGAAAGACCAGCTACTAAAGGTGCTTCCAGGCTGTTTGATTCGATTGCTTCCAGTTCTTGTCGGATTTCCATATGGTTATCTACTTTCCCTGTTTGTGTGTTGATCCTCATGCAGGTATGTGCCTATAAATTGCCCCTTTGAGTGTGAGTTTGCTCATGCTGGGTTGTGCATCAAGATTTTGAGCATGTTTCTTTCACTGTTCTTTGGTGTTGTAATGTAGAAATTTATTGTCTAGGAAAAGTGTTATCCAAGGAACAACTCCCTTTCTTCCACAGTATTTATGTTAGAGTTGGTGCAAACTGAAAAGAAGTTCTTCTAATTTTTACTAATATTATCTTCCACTGCCAGTTTTTACAGGTTGGCAACTTACATGACAATGTCTACCATAAGGAAAAGATACTTTGACAGGGTCTGACTGTTTTGAGGAGGGAAATACTGTTTTATGTATTTCTTTTCTATGGATATACTGGTGTATTATTAAAATGCATTTGATGATGATATTAGAGTACAGTTTGTCCTCAAACCATTATTTTTGCCTTTGGAATAAGTGCTTTGGATGTGGATCTGAGCCTTAACTAGACAATGGCATTTTTTATATCTGTGTTGAGAACTCACGTTTTTTTGGGTAGGCGAGAACTCAAGTAATATACATTTTTATATATTAACTTGCTTCCTCAGTGCATCAAACGACATGATTTATTTACTCTGTGTGATTGGTTGACAAAATAGCATGTGAGAAAATCCTATCCATTCTTTTAAATCTTTTTTTGCTTGCATATATAATGGTTCCTGATATTTAAGTGTAGTGGGTGGCAGGTTATATTATAAAATTTATATGTATATATTTTTAAAATTATAGATGTATATGTGGGATTTATATGTTGATCTTTTTGCTTCCTTGCCACGAGCTGTGGGATATTGAAGCTGCTAAAGGAATCATGCCCTTAGTGAATCATGTGGTTGAAATTGAAGATCTAATGGAGCAGATAGTGTCCAAACTTATGATTGCATTTCCGTACCTTGAAGTAGCAGTTCAAAATTGTTGAAGTAGATCAGGAAGGTGAAAGAGCCACAAGTCCTGCATTTATGTTTTCTATAACATGAATTCAGAAATTTGGTATATTCAGCTATTGGTTGGTCAATTTAGTAGATAATGTGTTGGCTTATGTTGTCAATTTTTTTTTGTCTATCTTTAATGTACCAAGTCTTGCTTTCAAGCAGTTTGTTATATATTGTGTCAACGAATAATAACTAATATGGGTTATGTCCTGTGTAGCTTTGAAGGTAGCGTCTTTTGCTACATATTATGCTTATGCTATATCCATTTTGTTTGTTCTTGCACTGATTAAATTTAGGTTCAGAAGATAATAACTAATATTGTGGTATGGATATTTTTTTTATCATAAAAAAAAGGTTTTGTTTTACAAGAACTTTTGATCAATGACTTAACTGAGCCCCTGTCTTGTGAAATTGCAAGTTTTGTATTTACTGTTTATGGGCAATCTCTTTTATTTGTCCATTAGCATTATCATGTAGGTTGGGCTAGGCTTACACTTGCATGATGTGTAAAGTTCTTTTGATATCTCATTCACAATAACAATGAAACTATTTTCTTAGTGGAAAATAATGTGCAGTATCTAACAATAAAAGTAATAATAATAATTATTATTAAAACTCCATTAAAGTCAACAAATGATTTACAATTTATATATCTAAATTTGTATATAAAATTTAATTAATTTAAAAGTTTACTTTTAACATGTATTGGACCATAAATGTTTACATGGTTAAGGTCATGTGTTATCAATTCCAATTTCAGTCGCATTAATTATGTTTATTATATAACGTGCATCATTCAGATAAAATTATTATGTTAAGCAAGCAAAATTAGAGATTAAACCTCCGTGCATCGCATCGGTCAAGCTATCAAGCCTACCAGAGGGGGGAAATTGCTTTTTGAAGAGATTTTATGCTAATACGGTTAGCTCTACGTTTTTTTTAAGGACTGTTTAATGAACTGCATCAAGTTTTCCAGTTCATATTCATCATTCTAATCCATGTATTTTTTGAATATAATTGATTTATTTTCAACATGCACAGTTTATAGATGGATATCACCGTAGTTTGAAGAGTTAATATGCACTTTATATTTCTAATATTTTTATGTGATTCCTTATATTCTATAAGTTTCCACATCTCTATACTCTGGTATTAAACAGTATATGTTGTTGAGGTGATTTCATATTTGCTTTTGTTTCATAAGCTTTGGGACTGTGAATGTCAAGTCTCACTTTGAATGTCAATCTACACTTACCACGATGCATAGAACATTGGTGGTCATGGTAGATCTTCGGACACAGTTTTTTTTAGTTGTTTCTTATCATTGGCATGTATTGCATGTAGGAGTTCATTGCTCTTCCCAGGTGGTTTGTTCGAAACCATCCAGAAATAAAGCAGTTTGGAAGTGTCTTTTTTACTGATCCGACAAATCATTGGTATTCAGTGGGAGTTAAAACTATGTCCGAAGAGGTTCATTTTGAAGATGGGTATGACGAGATTCGTGAAGCACTTCATATCAATCAACCTATGACGATGCACTATACATATAATAGGTCGGGGCATTTCACCATCAGGATTTTCTATGATGAGGATACAGAGGTGGATTACGGAGCACACGAGGAAGAGGGCCATGTTGTGGAAGGGGAGGTAGCTTGGTTCAAGGATCTCACTCAGCCCATGAGCATGGGAGATCAAGTTTTGGTATTAATCATCCCAGTATCTTTTTTTCATATTTAAAACATATATAACTTTGCAAGAAGTGATGTTTTGTTTGATTTCCCAGCTTATCCCTGCAAGTGTTGTGATTGAGTACCTTGAACACAAACCGCCCTCTCTTAACATCATATTGTCGGATGGGAACTTAGTCAAATGGACAGTAAAATGGGCAGATGATAGGCTGAATTCTTGCGTGTTTGGGCTGGCTGGTACGAATTTTCCAAGGAGAAACGATTACGCGCTAGGGATCAGTTGCTATTTTTTAAGATGGAACAAGAGGATACCTACCGGGTTGAAGTGCGCCGCCATAATGTCCGCACTTGAATTTCTTCTTTTGTTATGTGTTAAATTTGAAGTTTTTGTTGTTAAGTTTGATGTATTTGAGCTACTGGACTTCATATGTATCGTTTAAACTATGGCGGTTGCAATGTTCTACATTTATTTCCAAAATTTCTTTAACAATTACTCCTCTTTTGCATAAATCTATCACATGGAATTTTATTTGCTAAATATATTCTGTTAATGAAGATGCCGCGAACTCATCCGGGTTTTATTTTGATAAATGCTCTTTTTTTTTATACATCGGAGAATTATTTTATAAATGCTTTTGAAGAATGCACGTAAGAGAATATATTAAGTCGTATTTGATACTTGATAATCGTTTATTGGTCGATATTTAACTGATGCTCCAACATTTTTAATGATTCATATCATAGTTAAAGGTATATCTAAGAACAAACCATTTAAATACATAAAATGAGCAGGTTCCATGCATCGCACGGGTAAAATCCTAGTGTTTTTAAAAGAAAAATCTGCTTCAGCGGGATGTTTTGCAAAGCTGAAAGATCTATGACTTGAAAACTAAAAACAAAATCAGAAGACATCACCGGGGTATTTTGCAATTTTAGTTTTAAAAACATAGAAGAAGAAGTGTTTATAAGATCAGTTTTCCATAACATATCTTATTAAACAAGAATCATAGAAAAATAACTAAAAACTGTTTTATATAAATCAAACGGGCCCTAAATTTTGACCATATTCTATAACTAGAAACAGATTACCATGATGATTGTAATGTAAATTCAAATGGACAATACCATTCTCACAGAAGGCAGGTTGAGCAAACTAAAATAGTAATATCTGCCCCATTTACAACAGAAAGGCAGAAGAATGCAAAGACCTGGCTTTCTCTAAAGAAGGTTTTACACATGAATAATGAAAAATTGTTCTCAAAAGACCTGGGCTACAAGAAGTAACAACAAATTCATTACCTGGATATGGATGGAACCCCAGGATTACTGTTTGTCTGTAAAATCTGGCATACTCATCAAGATACCTAAACAACGAATACAAACTCAGATCTCAAAAATCTGGTGTAGAAAAACCAGAAATGTATATCTCACTTTTTTGTGAAGCCTTCATCTCTAATAATCTGAGTGTACCATGCAGTTCATCCAACAGATAAATAATGAACTACATAACTGAATAGAAATGATAGAGAGAAGACAAACAGCACGCAAAAGAACAACCATGTACTCCATCTCTTTGATAAACCAAGCTTCAGTTTAAATTGGAATTATTTTTCACTTGATATTCAATTGTATTCTTTTGACTCGAGGTGGCATATATACTGCACACTCATAGCTTCCATTTTCATACGCCTCCAATTTATTAGAATTCAGGGTAGGTCTAACTCTACCCCAAAAGATAGCTAAGAGGTGAGGGTCGCTCTACCCTTTATAAATGTTAGAAAATAGAAAATAGATTGGGTTGTGAACTTAGCCGTGTGGCTTTCATACATTATATAGAGCAAGTACACATGGTGGTGGAGATGGATTAGTGATTCTCCACACACTCAATTGCAATGCTTTGATCCTATATATATAGGCAGTGTTCTACCGACTTAGACATGTCGGTTTACATTTTTTTATTTTTGGTTGTTTCTAGACTAGGTAGCAATCTAGATTTCTCTAGAAAATTGCAGCACTTTCTAACACTCCTCCTTGATGCAATTTTCTTGTGACTCCAAACATAGCTTGTAGCTCTTCAAATCTTGCTATGGGCAATGTCTCTGTGAATATATCTGCTAGCCGATCTTCAGCTTTGCAATAGTTGAGCTTGACCTCTTTAGTTGTCTTTGCTTCCACCGTTGATGGTGCAATTTTAGCTGGCTTCAGTTTTGAACCATTCTTCTTGCCTCCAACCCATTGATGTGAGACTTGTTGTTGGCTATTTCATCACTCTCATCAAATCCAACTAGAGTCATTTTGTTGGACTTGGATTGGCTGGGCATGTACTCAAGCGGAGCCTCAGAGACCGTCGTCATAGGCAGGCTTGTGCTCCTTCTAGATGAACTTGAGTCTCAGAGGCCTGTGGCTAGTTTTTTTAGATGATAGATTTCACCAAAAATAGATGGTGATAGATGAAGGTCGAGTGATATTAGCCAAAGCTTAGAAAAAGTTTAGAGATGGGTTAAGAGTGCAAGGGTAGTTTTTAAAATAGTAGGTGAGTAGTATCACTACGCCCAGTGTATGACCGAACGCAGCTCTGATACCATTGTTAGAAAATAGAAAATAGATTGGGTTGTGAACTTAGCCGTGTGGCTTTCATACATTATATAGAGCAAGTACACATGGTGGTGGAGATGGATTAGTGATTCTCCACACACTCAATTGCAATGCTTTGATCCTATATATATAGGCAGTGTTCTACCGACTTAGACATGTCGGTTTACATTTTTTTATTTTTGGTTGTTTCTAGTTGTTTAAACAACATTCTAGACTAGGTAACAATCTAGATGTCTCTAGAAAATTGCAGCACTTTCTCACAATAAACACTTATTAGGCCCTATCCATTTGAGACTTCTCAACACTCTCTTCATGCCCAGAGTGCGTGAAATTTGCATGAATGAACATCTACGGGTAGCCAATTTATGAGTGCCCAATAAATGGATCTAGTACATACTGCGTGACTATCTTAGAATTGCTTAGTATTGAATATTTTATTTTTCAGCTCATAACAAGATGAGGTATCCTGTTTCATAGAGTAACTCTGAAGCCTATTCTCCCAAATTTCCTAACAGACACCTTGTGAGCATCAAAAGCATCAATCCGTTGGAATCCATCTAAGTTTGAATACACAAGTATCTCCCTCTGATAATCACTAAATGAAATGAGAGCACCAATCCGTAGAAACAATTCCAAGCTAATAAAGAGAGATCCTATTAATGATAATAACCGAAGGAAAATTACGAAAGAGCAAATGCTCCAAGTCAAGGTATCAAACTACCACCTATATCCCAAGCTAATACTCGAAACTGATAAGAAAAGCATGCCTATCCCATTCTCCCCCGAAACTTCCCTACCCAACAAAAAGTTAGATCCTTTTTCTCTCTCCTCTAAATAACTGTTTTTCCCTAATGTCCTCCCATTTCTGTATAATTTTTTCCCTTATACAAAATAGGGGCAAAAAACCTATAAGTATACCACTAAAATAGTCCCTAAACAAGCAATAGTTACACATGTACAGTATGGTTATCTATACTACACAAGGCTCAGCATTTATTTGATCTGACATTCTATGGAATGGGGTCATATTCACAACCTATCACCAATCTTCAGTCATCAGTCAAACCTCTTTTTTAAACATGTCTTCATGCAGAATAGCCCATTTATTAGCAAAATTCATCTTGTAGTTCAAATCAAGGTTAAAATCAAATTGGAATAATAATTCAAAGAAACATCACTACAAACCTGCATTGCTATTACATCTGCATGATCAATAATCAGAACCTACTTAGAACAAATAATACACAATTGTCAACTTCATATAAGATCCATATAAAGGGTAACTACATATCCAAATAGAACTTTATAAGACATAGATGGTAGTTTGATACCTTCGCTTGGCCCATGTCTTATAAGTATCAAACTATCAACCTATAGTGCCCTGAAATGGAAATTATAACACATGGGCCTCCAACTGCTATGCCATGTCCAATATTAAATTAAGCAAGCAAAGCAAATTCAGGAAAAAAAATTGAAGTTGCTCAAAATATCAAACAACTGATTTGTATAAAACTCAGCTCAAAAACAGTCAATACATCGGCATATAGCCTTTAGTTCAAAAAGAATTAACAAGTTCATCTAATCATAATCCTATTCTACTATGGAGAAGTGTCTTCCTTTCTCCTTTGTTGTTTCTTCAGGTAGTTTAAAAGGCCTCCTAGAGCTGATTCTGCACCCTCAAAGCGAAGAAAATTTGCAGCAACTTCGGCAGGCGTGATGTCTAACACTTCAAGAAGGTGCTGAATTTCTTTAAAAGCCGGATGATCCTGATGCTCACCTCCGAGATAGTTCTTAGCCAAAATCTCAAAGGCCTTAGATTTAAGGTATGACATGTTGATTTGGTAATCAATACTCCCAGGCTTGAGAAGGGCCGGATCCAACACCTCCTTGTGATTGGTGGTGAAAATGATGATCTTCTGTTGGGTCCAGGTGGGCCAGCATCCTGCTTGCAGGTAGCATTCGAAACGGGGCGCTGTCTGCTACGCTATAAGAAATAACGTTGCGCCCTCACTAACACCAATTGGTTTTGGCGTAGTGGTAAGCGCGTGATCCTAAAAGTGGTATCAGAGCCAGGTCCCGTGTTCGAATCCCACGGAAGGCATGCTGTGCAGCTAGTTTGGCTGGCAGGTGCTGGGGGGGGATTGTTGGGTCCAGGTGGGCCAGCATCCTGCCTGCAGGTAGCATTCGAAACGGGGCGCTGTCTGCTACGCTATAAGAAATAACGTTGCGCCCTCACTAACACCAATTGGTTTTGGCGTAGTGGTAAGCGCGTGATCCTACATCTTCTCTTCCCCAGCTCCTGACCAGAGGCCATCCATAAAACTGAGCATAGCTGATAGGGTGAACTTGTGCTTGTCAGCTTCTTCACTCATTTTCCCAGCAGAGCGTGCGCGCACCTCCTTATTGCAATCAATATCTTCAATAATGATCATAGAGCGTCTGGGGGTGCTCAACACCATCTTCTTCAAATTAGCATCAGAAGTCACACTAGACAATTGAAGATCAAAGATGTCAAATTTTAGATAATTTGACATTGCTGCGATGAGACTTGATTTGCCTGTTCCAGGAGGACCATACAACATGTAGCCCTTCTTCCAGGTTTCCCTACCCTCTTATAAAATTCTTTCTTACTGAGAAATCTATCCAAGTCTTCGATTATGGCATCTTTAAGACAAGGATCAATGGCAAGCGTTTCCATGCTTGGACAATTCATTTCCAACCCAATAACCCTCGTAAGAAAATATTTTAGGAACCTTTACCTGAGACACTTTACATTCATGCAACTTAACCAGATGTGGGAGATATTGGTGGATAACTTTCTCCCTGCAGTTGTGATTAAAGCTCAAAATTATTGTTTTTTTCACATTGCTAAATGCTTTGTCGGATGCCTCAGCCTCCAGTTTCCATCCGATATTTATCCCTTCAAACTGATCCATCGCTTCTTGACCTTCCTCCACCGCCTGCAACAGAGACTTCTGGTCAAACCTTGCAACTCTCAGACAACTAGAGTTGTTTGCAACAAGAGTTGGTAGATGACTCTGCGCAGCCACATAAAACTCATTGGCCACCAAGCTGGCATCCCAATACTGTTCAATTCTCAATGCTGCTTTATCCTCTTTTTTCAGCAATAAAGAAACGATCTTTGACCAGAAAAAACCTTGGATTGATGGAGGAATTATGTCATCAAACGCTTTTCTCAGAAATCTGAAGAAATTGGCGATGGAAATGTATACTTTCACCCATGATTCGGTGGAACGATGCAAGTGTTGAATCTGATTGGCTAAATTTGAAAAATTGGAGGAGGAAGCTTTATCAATGCATTGGGAAGGGGTAGAAGAAGAACACGTAAGCGACAATGGTGTGGATGAGACAGGTGAGGGTTGATTTGGGAATCTGCAGCAAGAAGGAGTGTGATTTACGGAATTGGAGGAGAGAGATTGGGGTTGATTTAGGGTTTTCATCGTATCGTGTCAGAGGAGAAAGACGTTGAGGGTTAATTTTGGAATTGACAAGGAGATAGGGATGATTTAGGGATTTCGGCTATAATAAATCAATCATGTTTTTTTCCGACCGTTAGTTTGAATTCTTTTTCAAATAATAATTTTATTTTTAATTGTTTATTTAATGGGCTTTAATTGCTATTGTAGTTCAAATCTTCTTTCGAACTTAATCGAATTTTCCTTCAATTCAAAGCGACCTCAAAATTGAATTAAGGGTTAAATATATTTTTATTTCCTATAGAATAGGTGTTAATTAAATTTACTCCCTTCAAAAAAATTCATAGTTTTTATTTTGTAAGTGGATATAATTCGATCCGCAAATTTGATCAAACTGAACCGAACCAAACACATTATAGTTGATTGGCTTAGATCATCATTTCAGTTCGGAATTTTTTTACTGCATCCGATCACCATCAGTTTGGTGTCAAAATTGTGGATTGAATATTCGATGAATCCAAACCAACTCAATAGTGTGGGAATAATTTTTTTGTACCATTTAGCTCAAGACATAATGTTTGTTTAAGTTAATCACCTAATATACTTATGAGTTTAATATTATGTTGTATTGTATTCTAGAGATTGGGCGACGGTATTGGTGAGAAATGAGAATCACATATCAGGAAGGAGAATCGTACCTAATGAAGGAGTGAGAATCAAAGATCTCAGCTTCTCAATTCTCCTTTTTGTGATTTCTAGATTCTAGAGTTTGAAGTGGAAAAGGAATCATTGTTGATTGATGAAGTCTGAGGTTGTTTTAGAGGGATATATTAGCAACGATACCCATAAGAGGGACGACGAGGCGTGATAATATCAAGTATACCCAAAAGTACCAGATGGAGCTCATTTTCAGATTGAAAATTATGAGCTTCTTCCCCTTTTGTTCTTCAACAATTTTTTTGGGTTTATGTTTGGGTGTGATTTCTGGCTTTGGTTCGGCTTGATTGTTGCAAGGGATCCTCGGTAATGTGGAGTGCTTGTCAGAGCTATTGCAATGGTGGGGGCTGGTTTATAGTGGTGGTCGTGAGATAGGGGTTTATGCATCTTCTGATTTATACAGTACTGGGACAATACCTATGCGATGCACGACGCTTGTATTTTTTTCCTCGCATTTCAAGTCACCGACTGAATGTACAAAATGGTTGTTACTATTTTTAGACGTTCTTGACTGTGTTGTTCTATAGAGGCAGTCTATGTCTTTAGCAAAATTTATATACATTATAAAAAATTATGAGTATCTAAATTACTTGATTATTAGTTAGGTTTATTTAGGAAAAAATTTGGGGGTTTGATTATAAATTTAATTTGTTTATTTTTACTTTTAAAAAAATCCACGTCATTTCATTAAATGACGTGGCATGTCCACGTCAACAAAAAATGGATATCTGCGGTGACCGGAGCATCATCGGCGGTGAGGACGGTTTCTAAACAAAAACCATAGTTTGAGGACGTCCATAAGAAGATTTTCCGACGGGGAATGGAAATCAAAACTCACTCAAAGTTCAAGGACGATTTTCACGTTTAACCCAAATATTTTATTATTTCCTTTCTAGTTTGTTCATGACCACAACACTTGGATTCCACACACATTTTAAAACAGTCCCTGTCAACTCTACTTACATCAATCAATTTCCCTCCCCGGTCACTCACTGTAGTTGACGTCCCCGAAGGTTAGCTCAAGTGGTAAGAGTCAGAGACATAATAGTTGGGTGGGATGAAGGGTGAAGGGTCTAGGGTTCGAACCCTGAGGATGACTAATTTACTAACATTACTAACAACTAACATTTGCCTATAAAAAAACTCATTGTAGGTGACATAATTCACAATCTCCCCACTCAACATCCATTCCCATATATTTTTGTCCTTCCCATACTAATGAAAACTCAGTTTGTATTTTCGAATAATGCAAAAAAGGGTAAAAAAAAAGGTTTTGGGAGAGTTTTGGACAGGTGGAGGGCGAGGTGGCATGAGGTGGGGGTATTCGCAAATCCTGGCAGACGAAGAATGAATGGTGTGTGATCTAAGTGAGAGATGATGAAGAAGAAAGATGAAGGTGGTTTTTCGAATTGGGATTTTTTTTGTTTTCTAGGGTTTTTGAATTTCAGCATATTTGAGAGAGAGAGAGAGAGAGAGAGAGAGAGAGAGAGAGGAACATGGTGTGCGATTTCACGTTTCTACGACCTACCTCAAAAGCTGCAGGTGAACTCACCCCAGTGTCATATCCTCCTTTTGAAGCCTATGGCCATCCTAAATGTATATTATCCCTGACTATCCTGGATGAAGTTTGACCATAGTTGTCCCAGATACAGTGCCCTTCGTTGTACCAGATGTTGTTTGACTTAGTCTACATTCAACGGTGAAGTTTGGCCCATATGTACTAGATTGGACCCTGCTCTTCTTGATCCTCAAACAATCAGGTCTTAGTCATGCTATTATTTTTCTCATCAATGCTATTATGTCTCCAAACTAATGCAAAAAGGCTTGATTGTTGTTATTTAAGTTCTCGTTATTTGAAACTTCTGCACATTCCTGATGAACATTTCCTAATATTCATTACGATGAATCATGATTACAAAGAGATATGTATTTATGCAAACTTCTCTCAGCAGGGTGTCACTAACAGAAACTAACTTCTTAACAAACGAGCGACAATCAAAGGTAATTTTTTGAAACAGAATATAACAAACTAATACACCAACTAAAGTAACACATTCTAACATTGCTGCTTATAATTTGATTGCTAGGAATGTTTTGATGATGATCATTTAAGCAGTCTCTTTTTCCTTCGTTTATGCCCTCTATGGAATACGTGCTTTACAATGGTGCCTACTTTTGCCATGAAACCGAGATTTGAGGGTGTTTTGCAAGAAAATTTCAAGATTCAAGCGTGGATATCTCATGAAACAAGGTGGGTATGCTTGAAATAATGTTCTTGACATACCCAAGAGACCCATACCCGGTCAAATCCTCTGTGGAATACTTTCTTTGCCATGGTGCCCACTTTTGCCAAGAAACCGAGTTTCGGGTGTGTTTTGCAAGAAAATTTCAAAATTTATGTGTGCATATCTCGTGAAACTTGGTGGGAATGCTTGAAATAATGTGCTTGAAATGCCCCCAAATGCCCATAACCGGGGTAACCCATTATTGAATACTTATTTAAAAATGGTGCTGACTTTTGTCATGAAACCGAGTTTCGAGGGTGTTTTGCAAGGAAATTTCAAAATTCCTGCGTGCATATTTTGTGAAACTTAGTGGGAATGCTTAAAATAATGTCCTTGAGATTCCCCAAAAGGATCATATTAGGTTATACCATTAATGGAATACTTGCTTTGAAATCGTGCCCACTTATGCCATGAAACCGAGTTTCGGGGGTGTTTTGCAAGCAAATATAAAAATTCATGCGTGCATATCTCGTGAAAATGGGTGAGAATGCATGAAATAATGTCCTTGACATACCCCAAAAGGCTCATATTCGGTTATTCCCTCTATGGAATACATGCTTTGCAATGGTGCCCATTTTAGCCATGAAACCGAGTTTCGGGGGTGTTTTGCAAGCAAATTTCAAGATTCATGCGTGCATATCTAGTGAAACTAGGTGAGAAAGCTTGAAATGATGTCCTTAACAAACCCCAAAGGCCCATATCCGGTAAAACCCTTTGTGGAATACTTTCTTTTCAATGGTGCCCACTTTTGCCATGAAACCGAGTTTCGGGGGTGTTTTGCTAGCAAATTTCAAAATTTCTGCGTGCATATCTTGCGAACCTTGGTGGGAATGCTTGAAATAATGTCCTTTACATACCCCAAAAGGATCATATCCGGTTATGCCCTCTATTGAATACGTACTTTGCAAAATTGCCCACTTTTGCCATGAAACCGAGTTTCGGGGGTGTTTTACAAGCAAATTTAAAAATTCATGCGTGCATATCTCATGAAACTTGGTGGGAATGCTTGAAATAATGTCCTTGACATACCCCTATAAGATCATATTTTGTTATGCCCTCTATGGAATACGTGCTTTGCAACGGTGTCCACTTTTGCCATGAAACCGAGTTTCGGGGGTGTTTTGCATGCAAATTTCAAAATTCCAGCATGCATATCTCGTGAAATTTGGTGGGAATTCTCGATGGTCATATCCAGTTATACCCTATATGGAATACGTGCCTTGCAATGGTGCTTACTTTTGCCATGAAACCGAGTTTCGGGGGTGTTCTACAAGAAAATTTTAAGATTCATGCGTGCATATCTCGTGAAACAAGATGGGAATGCTTGAAATAATTTCATTGACATACCCTCAAAAGGATCATATCCGATCAAACCCGTCGTAGAATACTTTGTTTGCAATGGTGCCACTTTTGCCATGAATCCGAGTTTCGGGTGTGTTTGCAAGCAAATTTCAAAATTCCTCTGTGCATGAATGCTTGAAATATTGTCCTCGACATGACCCAAAAGGCTCATACCCGGTTATACCCTCTATGGAATACGTGCTTTGCAACGGTGCCCACTTTTGCAATGAAATCAAGTTTCGGGGGTGTTTGACAAGCAAATTTAAGTATTCATGCATGCATATCTCGTGAAACTTGGTGGGAATTCTTGAAATAATGTCCTTGACATACCTCAAAGGCCCATACCAGGTATTTTCGGCGCTCTAGCGTTTCGAGGTTTCGGAGTTTTAGGGATTCGGGTATTTAGGGTTTCAGCGTTTTAGGGTTTCACGGTTTCGGGACTTTTGTGTGTCAGGGTTTCGAGAATTTAGACTTTTAGACTTTTAGGGTTTAGGGTTTAGGGTTTAGGGTTTAGAACCTTCCACTCCTCGCATTGTGACTCCATGTTGACCTACCTCCTTATCCCCTCCCCCCACTTCTTGTGCAACAGCTGATGAACTAAGCTCGTTGACATCGTCGAAGGTCCAAGATTACGTGACTTGATGGGCATACCACTCTAATGAATTAATTTGAAATGGAAAAATGAAATTTAAATAAAAAACACATAAGCTTCATTAAACACATGACAATTCTATGTAGGATCGGTGAAGCCATGTGGCAAGATCACCTAACCACCACCTCCTGTAGTGATTAAAACTAGGTAGTTTCTCAAATAGTAGAGATTAAATTCAAACTTTGCACCGAAAAGATAATACTTTCAAACTTAAACTTAGTGTAGTATAAGGGCCAAACCTTATTTAACCCTAAAATGAATTATGTTAAACACAAAAGCTCCTTGCTAAATCAATTCTTAATTTATGGCACTCCGCATAAGGCCAAACAGACACACACATAGTATTATATTGGAAAAGATGTTGGGAAAAGATTTCATTGAAAATGCGAAAATGGGAACTACATAATAATAATAAGGAAAAGAAGAAAGGCATGCAATGCCGGTGGTGTTCAGAATCTTGTAATGGTGGTGGGTGTTGTGCGGTGGTTCATGGCCCTCCGCAGAAGGGCCTGACGTCCAGGGAATGGGTTGGCAATGGGAGCATTCTTCACATCTTGTTCTTGTTCTTCTTCCCTATGGCTATGAGTATGACTCTTATGGAAATTGTTGTTCAGCTGCTGTTGTTCTGCTTGTGCTTCCTCCTCCTGTGTCCTCAATTTCATCATTTTCCGCCTCTCCCTTCTCTCCGTTCTCCTACTAGGTTGAGGTTCTGGTGTGTGGTTGTCTCTGACTCTTTGTTGTTTGGGTTGAATGAGATTGAGATTGACAAGTCTGGGAATTCTACCACCCTTAGATGTGCCGAGAAGGTCGAAATCAAGTTTGCCCCAACCAATCTTGTCAAGATTATCCCAACCAAACCTCTCACTTATCTCCTCAAGCTCAGAAACCGCTCCTCCTCTAGTACTGGTGGGTTGTCTCGAAGAAGAAGAATTGCCATTCAACACATTGAGAGCCAACTCCCACTCGATGCGGTCTCTGTAGATTGGGTCTCCAAGGACTTGGTCTGCCAGCTTTGCCCACTCCTCAGAATCCCCTGCTCGTAAATTCTTCGAGACCCACTTCAGGTAGCTTGATGGAAGGCTTCCCAGCATCTTCCCCTTGTATTTCCCGAAATCAACTACCCTGTCTCGTGCTGCCACTGCAGTTTCTCTTCTTCCTGATTTGCAATTGCTTCCTCTCGACAACACTGACACTACACCCCTACACGCCTGATTTTGTTTCGTTCTAGTACAACTACAAGGGTTCCTAAAGTTCAAGTAAACATAGCAATGCTGAGGGTGCAACGACAGATACATGAGATCGAGATTCAAGATGACGGAGGAGGAGGATAAGCAACTGCAGCCGCCAAGCTACCTTAGTGGTGTTGGTGTATGTGTATGTGTATGGCCTCAAGTTCTTTAAGATTAGGGTGCTTCGTCGCTATGTACCGCTCAACTGTCAACTCAGGTCAGTACAGACAAACAAAATTAATTTTTTCTTGTTTTTTTAATCAAATTGTTTTAAAATTCAACAATTGAATTGGAGGGGAGATATGAAGAAAAAACAAAAAGAGTGGAGATGTCATTTGATGAAATGATTAACAAGAAGAAGATGAAGATAAATAAGGAGTGAAGTGAAAATAAAGTGAATGTGTGCAACTCTTTTAAAAATACTCAAATGTAGGAAGATTGTACGAATAAGTGATTAATTTAAGTAGTACATACTTGATTCCCTTGAAATACCAGTAAGCACTGAAGAAACATTGCAGTGTGAAAGTATAAATTCTACAGTAACTTTCAATATCCTTCTTTTTCTGTCTACGCTGGTTCCACATAGACTTCCTCTCTCTAGATTTCTTTTATTTGATTTTTCTTATTTTGGTGACCATACAATACAACATATGATTTATCATTACAAAAATGCAAGAAAGACTCATTAGCAGTTGTTGTTGTGCTTTTGATATGGTTGTTTTGTTCTTTCCAGTCTCAACCTTGTTCTTGTGGATGCTCATCTGAGTTCAGATGTCATATTGCGGGTACAAATTCGCTCTTCCAATTTCGCAGGCACATCACAGTTTCCAATCCCAACCCTACTCCCTCTCTTTCCCTCCTTCTTCTTCACATGCTGCTACTGCTAGTAGTAGTAGCAGTACTATCGCTGTCACTGGCCTCCTCAGGCTTCCTCCTTCTTCTTCTACTTGTTGTTCACGGCTTCAGCAAATGTCTGTTGTGGAACCATCCTCAGACTCAGCCTTACAACAACAACAACAACAACATGATCAACAGAACATCAACTACCATGAAAATCCCAGTCCCAACACCAACAGTGTCAGGGACGGAGATGTTGATGATGATGAAGAAGGAGTTGGAATTTCTAAAATACAAGTGCCCAGACAGAAACACATCCCTATTTCCAAGTCCCACCTTCTTGATGCCATCCTCTCTAACATGTTTAACCAAGACCAAGACGATGATGCCCATCACTTTCGCCTTCTCACCTCGTAAGTACTATCCTATCACATTACTCATTACTCCTCTCACTCTTCATCCACAGCTAACTAACCTGCATGTTTTAGTCACTTATCTAATCCACTATATATTAGCAAATATCTGTACATACATGCTAACTGTCGTCCACAGCTATCATCACTCATTAATAATTGATTATCATATTTTCTTATATGCATCTGAATTCTCTTCAGCTGGAGTGAGATGAAAACAATGTTATTATTGAAATCTTGTTGGTCTCTTCTTAGTGTTTTCTCACATTGTATGCTAATTTACTGCAATAACAGATGCTTGGACTCAATAATTCACGCTGAGCACAAAAGTATATTAGAGGAGATGCGTTCCGATTACCACATTTCCAATTCTGTTGAACCCGTTGGACAGAATTCAGCTGATTCAGAGAAACAAGTTGTGGCGAATGGGAAGGATTCAAGCTTGGCTAGCAATGACATCATTGAAATTGAAGACAGGAAGGTCTTTCAGGACATGCAGGTTCAACTGGAAAACTCTATGCTTTCCGACAGTGGTTTTGACCTGAGGAGTCTTTTGCGTTCTCTGGAGGGCATAACTAGCAAAAAAGATTATGAAGGGGGGTCCAGGTTTGTCCCAAACAGACACTATTATGCTCCTTCTAATTAATATGGAGAAGCATTGCAATTGATTGAATTCAGATTCAATTGATGCTCTCCATAAAAATAAAAATAAAAACTACGATAGGAGTTCTAGTCAATATAAGTTGGAAAATGATCAAAACTTAAAGGAATGGAATGTTTTTTTCTCAATGAGTTCATGATCATAAAAAAAAAATTCTTCTCTGTAATCTGTTTTTTTTTAATAATTTTGGATCCTTCTATTTGTGCCGTTAGATCTTTATGGGAGCCCTTCCACTGAAGAAGGATTCAATTGCATAGGCAGAACAAAACAGAAAATTCAATATTAGAAGAAAAACAGAGAAAATGAGTGTAGAAGTGCTTTTCACATAACTGTATAATATATAAAATGCATGCTTCTGTTAAACAAATAGGAGCTGTCTATTTGAGTACAGTTTTTTCATCCCCCCCCCCTTTTTAAGAAAAAAGTTTGCTCCTCTGTCTCTGTTTCGACTTTGTTCAAAATGATGCTTTGATTGACATTTTCCCAAAATTTCTGGCAGAGTTGCTGTCGCTACTCGATTCCAACGTGCTTTCATGCAGCTTCTTTCTAATGCCCAATTTGAAGAACTATCAGCCAGGGATCTAATGTTAACATCTGCATTAAACACAGATTATCTCCTTACCTTGCCGATATATGTTGATTGGAAGAGAGCATATGAGTCTAATGCCATAATATTTAGGTAGCTCCATATACTTTATTTCTGCATGTTTATTCTTTCATATTAAATTTTAAATCAAATTTCAAAAATTGAATATTTAATCCTTGGTTTGCCTATATTTCATTTCAGCTTTGAAAAGGGTTATGTGAAATATTACTATTGCATGCTGGGAATTTTTGAATGATAGTTTCAATATCAAAGCTTCGAAGGTTTTAGTAAATATTCTTTTGTGACTGGTTTTTTTTGATTGGTCAAATTTCCCTCGAGGGATTTGATCCTGGACCTTCCCCTCCCCAATCCATATGTTCCCCAGCTCTTACCACTTCAGCTATCCTTCAGGGACTTCTTTTGTGATTGATTACTGATTAGTGAAATAATATACTTATTTTTTATTTTTTGTAATTACTATATTTGTTTTTAACTTTCTGGTACTGCTTTATCTTTTAATTTTTTCCCCTTTTTTATAGTTATTTCTGAGTGGATATTGACACAGTATCTGTTCTAAGTAACTGATCAGTTAAGCTTCTGGTTTAGGTAAACTTCCAGATGAAAATGCTTCACAAAACGCTTTAGGTGGAAGTGGGCTTGAGTAATGCAAAATATATAATTTAACATATTTCTTCTGTTTATCTATGAGTAGTGTAATGTCTTTTTCTATTGTAGGCGGGGTTATGCAACTGAAAAGCAGAGTGGCCTATTAATTGTTGAAAAACTGGATTACTTACAGTCTAAGCTTCTACAAGCAATCTTCTCTGTTATATCAAAACCACTTGCAAGACTTGGCACCTCGATAAGTGAGGTTATTATTTTGTGGTAGTTTTATTATTTACCTTTTTTGACATCTGAGTAGAGATATCAAATCATCCCATTTTTCAGGCTTGAAAATTCTTTACACATTTTACTGCATAAATATATTGTCAATGATTGTACAGATACCTCATGGCATGGCTTATGATTAATTGATTCATATCTCTGATTTGGCACTGAAGTTTAGAAGTTACGTATGATATCATGATTATGTCTAACGTGTCAAAATTATCTTACAAATTTTAACACCTTAAGAAGTATCTGGAAAGTGTAACATATTTTGTTTGATTCTTCAGCTTTATGAAAATGCCAGTCAGAAACGTGAAGTACAAAATTGGACTGAAAGATTGAGGCTCTGGCTAAAGGAATTGTCAGTATTCCAAAAGTCACTACTTTATGGTGACCATGCTTCAGATGAGCAAATAGGTGTGAGCCAAGTACCGAATGCAGAACTCCCTATTTGGCTGGCAGCTCAGAAGGCAGTAGCTCTATATGAAGGGATTTTGTCATCAGTTGGTCCTCGTGAAAGGCTATTGAGGAGATTGCTTTCTTGGATTGGACTTATTCCCCCTACACCAGAAACACCTTTTGAGGTTAACAGTGATAGTAACTCTCCTGAACCTTATTTAAGGTTTGCTCCATAAAACAGCTCTTTTATTACTGTCTGTTAGCTCTGCTAGATGCTCCTTCTCCTCTAAATCATAAAGGAACAAAATTTTCTGTTCATGAAATTAGCTTTGAACTGATATTGGTGATCTCAGCAACAGTGACATAGCTAAATCTAGACAATGCAGTATTGTCGTATGTAATATATACATAAAAAAATTAAATGCTGAAAGTACTATTTATGTAGTGTTTTCAAATCGGATATACTTTTGGGTTTTTCAAAGAATGGAATAGGTAGCTTAGTGGCGGGCCAAACCAGTGTGAATTGAGCTATCCTCTGGTTAGCACTCTTTATGCATTAACTCCCACTTTATAATTGGTCATAATTTTTCAAATATCTCACTGTATTCATTTGGGAATCATTGTTTTGAACCATGTTAGCTAAAGCATTGAAATATATTACATGCACATGGAGTGATTGAATATCTGCAATCGACAGATACGTGTGTTGATTTCATGTTTAGTTGGCTACTTTAGAGAAAGTTGGTTGAATAATCATTATTTGATATGACCAAGCAATAGAATTCTCCATCCAGGCCTACGTTTTTATCAAGGATATCACTAAGTGATATATGGAGACCTGCAACAAGGAAGGCCTGCAGAAGTGATCCTTGGAAAATATTGAGAACTTCCATTTCAATACTTTTTTCACAGTCAGTCCTGCAGGTAATACCCATTTTCTATAATTCCTTGTATAGCTACACAAAAATGTAGTTTGGAGAGCCATTTTAACTCTACCTTTGTGTATTATTTACATTGGAGACTGGCAGTGATGGTTTGTCTCCAGGTTATACTGATATAGTTATAGTTATGGTGGAAAAGTTGATCCAAATTTCGTTCCCCAATTAGGAGCCAGCATTTGAAGAATTAATTCTACTTTATACCAAGGAAGCTGGTGAAATAAATGCTAAAGATAAAGCTGAGGTTCCATCATTGCAATTAAAGATCTATGAGAGAATTCCTATTCCAGATTTAGCGGTAATAATTTTCCCGCTACAGGGATTGTCAGATCTCATATTAGAAGACTATTCTTAATGTTGTTTTAGTTGTAACTTTGCATTTTATACGTATAATTCTTCAGATGATATTCAATTTATTTGCAGGTAATCTTTCCTCACAAAAAGCTATCATTCCGCATCATAGACACAGTGAGAAATCTGCTAAAACTCGGGCTTCTTGTTTTAGCTTTAATTTCAAACTCATTTGAAGTTGCATGCTATGTATATTAAGTGTTTTTATATGCTTATTCTGTATTTATGACAAATTGCATTGTAATTTGAGCTTGTTCTTTTACTTGATAATAAATTTCCCAGAACATACATTTTTTTAATCAGAGCCTGGTCCAGTTTGACAAACCAGACAGTGTTTGGGTGATTCAATCTCTATCTAATAAAGGAATGATAAATACGCATGGGAAAGCTTTTGTGATAATGTTATATTGTGCTCATGCTTCAATGCCTCTGTAGTTGAGTTGAGATTAGTACACCGGAAAGATAAAACTGACATGCTTTCCTGTAATAAGTTCAATAATGATATAGATAATAGATCAGCTAAGTTTAGCATTGTAGGTATCATTATCCTTATTTGTTCAGTCTCTTAGCTGTTAACTGTAAACTACAGGTGCGCTTGGATGCTGCCACAATTTTGGGACTTCTGGCATATTTTATAAACTACAAGTTTGAGAATGTCTTAGATTCCCCGTAAGCACATCTCAGTTTCATATCTTCTCTAAACATGATTTCTAGTTGCAGTTATAAAATTGTTATTGTTAGCCTCATTACCTCTGATGCTAGAAAGGTATTGTTTAAAAAAAAATAAACAAAGTGTGTAGCTCCCTGTAATCTAGTATCCCCCCCACCCCCCGCCCTCTTAAACTATCAAGCATGGTAGTTTACTTCTATAAGAAATGTGTTGATCTGAGCATAAACTGACGTTATAATATCTACAAAAGATCATAGATGGAGAGAATAATGCATAATAATATATTAGGATAGTCTGTTATTTAGGATGATGGTGTTACCTTATTTCTAGAGTGTGTTTTGTTGGACGTATCTTAAAATATTCTCGGGAAAGTACGCATGGAAATGTTTTATTATTCCCAGGCATAATTTATTCTTAGCAAAGTTGATTATACACATTTCTATTTCCAGTACTTCTGAAGATAACTTCCCACTTCTACCATTTTATCACATGTTTTTCTATTTTTTTAATTGATGAATTGAATAAAATTTCAAAATATTCCTGGGAATACAAAATACCTACCAAATATAATTATACAATTTACTTGGGAATAAATTATGGCTGCGAATATAGCATTCCTGGGAATATAATTTTATATCTTCAAACAAACTCCCACTTAGAGATCTTATTTTGTTAAGAACCTTATCTTATTCTTAGGAATTTTTCTTTCATGTTTAGTGAGTTGTTTGTCCCTTAATTACGGTTTGGAGGTTAGTCTTTGTAACACATCATTTACTCCATATATCAGTAATCAGTATACTATTTTGTTATGCAGAATACTTATTCTCTCCTTTACTCCTTCTCAACCTTAAACCCTAATATTTTCAATACAGCATGAACTATCATTCTCCGATATACTGTTATTCGTTATTTTAAATTGCTAATTGGTTTATTGGATCTTTTTGTGATGTTATTTTATCACTAAAAAGCATTCCAAACCAGATTGTGCACACACACACAATGTACATTTTCTTGATGGGCTAGAAGGAAATACCTCATTTCTTTCTTCCATCCACTACTCTTGCTTAGAAGTTAATCCCTCCGGTCCTTTTTATAAGAAAAACTTGGACAAAATCACACAAACCAAGGAAACTAGTATTTTTTATAAAATTAACTACTATGCTTAATTCCAATGATGTTTTTTCCTTTTTACAAGAACAATCATGCTAATTACCATAAATGTTGATCATACCTATTGGGTGCTTGCAATTTCCCTCCATATTTTTGTATTGGGAATAAGTCCCTTTGCATTGGTATTGATTATTTGACTTAATTTTATAAGAGTGTTTCTTATAAAAAGGACCAAGAAAAATCTCCTAAGTGTTTCTTATAAAAAGGACCGGAGGGAGTACATAATTTGAGAAACTGTTGGAGTGCTTGTTGACAATATTTGACTTTGATTTTTATGTCAGATCAGCAATATTACTTGATGTACTAGCCATAAGTGCTCTAATAATATATGGGACTCGTGTGGTTCTTGGCTACAAACAGACATGGGATCGGTATCAGGTGGACTGACATAATCTTTTCTGGTGCTATTGGAGATTATTGTGCTAAAAGACCACGAGAACATAGCTCTATCTTCCGCATTCTATTGAAAAGAAAATGTCTGAATTGTGAATGTTATATTGCAGCTATTAGTGAACAAGACTCTTTATGAGAAAACATTAGCGAGTGGCTTTGGCTCAGTGCATTTTCTTCTCGATGCTTCTGAACAGCAGCAAGTGAGTAACTTCCTCTCTTTGTGCTCTCTGTGCATTTATATGTTTTCAGCTTCTGTGGATTACTTTATTTTGACATTTTTGGCCCCGTGGGGTTGGGGGGGGGGGGGGGGGGGAAGGAATGCTGCTGAATCAATCATTTGGCTTATCACAATTAAGCCCCCATCACTTTTATTCTACTTAATTAAGATATTTTAAATAGTCTTCCACTCAAATCCTGCCAACCAATATATGAAGTTTCACTTAAAAAATGAGAAAATCCAAAATTCTCCTTTTTAAATCCTAATTTCACATCTCGTAAGATCCTTTAAATTTTATTAAATTTTCACCAAGTTTTTTACTTTTATACTTTTTTTTGTATTCCCAAGCCACCATGAACTCCAAAATATTTGAATGCAACATGAAGATTTATGAATATTTGTATATGAAAATTGACAGAAGGACCAAATTTGCATAAATTTTGAAAGTAGAGGAATTTAATTGACTAAAAAAAACTGGGGGGGGGGGGAATCGCACACATTCCAAACTAGATGGGCCAAATGTGCAATTAGCCTTTTTGTTTATATTAAATTATTTGAATAAATTTGTTTGAAAATTGAGGTCTAATCTATTTTTAAACTATTGAATCATATATATGTTTCTTGTATAATTGGCCTGGAAAATGTTGAAAAACGTAGAATAACTTATATTATTTTCACGTGAAAAGATACAATAGGGAGGCTCTATATATAGAGACCTAGGACAGCAAGTGCTTGCACAGCAAGCAAGCAAACCCTAGATTGTCACTTAAGTGTAGCCGCCACATAGGCAAGGCTAGATAAGTAAAACATAAAATATAAAATATAGAATATTACAAAAATAACCCTGAACTAATTATCTCTAATACTCCCCCCACAAACTGAACTGTGCAGATCTGTCACAGTCAGTTTGTCTCTCAAATCCTTGAACAAAGTGGAGCTGAGGGGTTTGGTGAGAACATCAGCAAGCTGGTCTGGTGCAGAAATATGTTTTGCTAACAGCTGGTTTGCTAGGACCTTCTCACGAACAAAGAACAAATCCAGCTCCATATGTTTAGTCCGAGAGTGCTGAACCGGGTTATGTGCAAGCATGACTGTACTTAAATTGTCACACAGCAGAGTAGGGACAGTAGTTGCAACTTTAAGCTCTTGTAGAAGAGACTGAATCCATAGCATATCTGCTGTAGCATGTGCTAAACTCCTGTATTCAGCCTCACAACTGCTGCGAGCAACAACAGTTTGCTTCCTTGACCACCAAGTAATTAGATTGGGACCAAGGAAGATACAAGCTCCTGAAGTAGACCTGCGATCATTTGGATCAGTAGCCCAGTCTGCGTCACAATAACCAATTAAGGACAACGGAATGCTGCGTGGAGCAGGCTTCAGAATCAAACCACAATGTTGTGTCCCTTTGAGATACCTCAAAATGCGCTTCACTGCCAGCCAGTGACTCTCTTGAGGTTGTGCCATGAACTGGCAGACTTTATTAACAGAAAAACTCAGTTCTGGTCTCGTGATAGTGACATATTGTAGGGCGCCTACAGTGGACCGATAGAGAGTAGGATCTTGAAAGGGAGTACTACCTTCTCTAATAAGCCTCAAACCAGTCACCATAGGAGAAGAAATAGGTCGACAATCCTCCATCTTGGTCTTTTCAAGTAAGTCCCTTATATATTTTCTTTGAGACAAAAGAATTGAGTGATCTGCCAAGTGCTTCACCTCAATACCCAAAAAGTAGTCAAGTTGCCCAAGATCTTTCAAAGCAAAAACTGCTTTTAACTTGGACACAAACAATTTGACCAAAGATTCTGAGGGACCAGTAACTATAATATCATCTACATATACCAATGCATACATGGTGGCGGTAGAAGTAGTGTAGACAAACAGCGAAGGATCACACTTGCTAGAGACAAAACCAAACTGCAAGAAGGCTGATCTTAACCTCTCGTACCAAGCCCGTGGGGCCTGCTTAAGGCCATAAAGAGCTTTATTCAGGCGACAAACCAAGGTTCTATCACTAGCTTCAAATCCTGGAGGTTGTGTCATATACACTTCCTCTTCCAGAATGCCATTAAGGAAAGCATTATTGATATCAAGTTGTTGAATACACCAGTGATTGGTAACAGCCAGAGTCAACATCACCCTAATGGTGACTGGTTTCACAACAGGGGAGAAAGTCTCCTTGTAATCAAAGCCAAACTGCTGATGAAACCCCTTTGCAACCAGTCTTGCCTTGAGTTTCTGTACTGAGCCATCAGGGCATTGTTTGACCCTAAAAACCCATTTGCAGCCTATGGGTTCTCTGTTCAGAGGCAACGGAACCAGTGTCCACGTGCCATTTGCATGAAGAGCATCAATTTCTTCTTGCATAGCGGACTTCCAACCTGCATCCTGCAAAGCTTGCTTAACAGAGGTTGGTTCAACCATGGTTAGTAACAAGGTTGGATTCAATCTTGGTTTAAAAATTCCACTTTTAGATCTAGTCTGCATGGAATGAGTGTTAGGGCCATGATAAGAACTTTGTTCTGCCAATGCAGAAGAGGAAGTGGAGGATGAGGTAGAATGTGACAAGGACTCAGGAGAAGGCTCACCATGTGAATGGTGAGGAGAAGAAGTAGACTGATTTTCATGATGAATGATTGATGATGAATGCGGTAAAGAAGAGGGATTCTGATTTTGGGAAGTTGACTCTGAAGTGTGGTGAGCTAAAGGACTCTCAACAGAATTTGGAGTAGTGAGAGGTGAGTCAATAGTGACCTGTGGTTGCTCAACTTGTGGAACAAGAGGAATAGTAGCTGGTATGAAGCTTGACTCTGAATCTGTTTGGGGTGGACTAGAGGGAAAAAGTTTTGGATAAGGAAAACTGGTTTCATGAAAGACAACATCCTTACAGATAATGATTTTACCCTCTGCAGTTAAGCATTTGTAACCTTTGTGCATAGTGGAATAGCCAAGAAATACACATTCTTGAGACCGGAATTCAAGTTTATGCTTATTGTAAGGTCTCAAGTGAGGGAAGCATGAACAACCAAAAACATGCAAGGATTTGTAATCTGGTTGAACCTTATACAACTTAGTATAGGGAACCTGAAAATCAATTGAGGCTGTTGGTAGTCTATTTATGAGATATACTGAAGTGAGAAAGGCTTGATCCCAAAACTTATAGGGAAGTGAAGCATGAGAGAGTAAAGTCAAACCTAACTCCACGATGTGTCTATGCTTCCTCTCAACCACACCATTTTGGTGGTGAGTATGTGGACAAGCAACCCTATGCCTGATGCCATTGTCAGTGAGAAACGTAGAAAGAGGGCGAAATTCTCCTCCCCAATCAGATTGGACTGAAAGAATAGGGGTTCCAAACAACAACTCAACCTGTTTCTTAAACTGCTGAAAGACTGTGAGGGTTTCAGATTTGGCTTTTAGCAAATAAATCCAAGTGAAACGACTATAAGCATCAACAAAGGAAACATAGTATCGAAAGCCACCAGAAGAAAGAAAAGGAGCCGGCCCCCACAGGTCAGTGAAGATTAATTCTAAAGGTTTAGAGTATACAGTTGTAGAAGAAGGTGAATGTAACTTATGAGACTTGCCAATAACACAAGCTGGACAAAAATCAAGATCAGTTTTATTAGGCATAGCAATATTACATGCTTGCAAAATTTGCTTCATTACATTGATACTCGGATGGCCTAGCCTAGAGTGCCAAGTATTGAAAGAAACTGAATTACAGGAAGGAAAAACATTATTCAAAGACACTGGATGTGGAAGACTTTGAGGAGGAGACTTGGCATCCAAAAGTGATGGAAAGTGATAGAGACCGTCAGGACCAACTGAGCCATACAGCAACACAGCCTTAGAACCCTGAGATTTAACAACACAAAAAGTTTCATGAAACTCAAAGAAGACTTTGTTGTCTTTACAAAACTTACTGACACTTAGAAGATTTTTGGTTATCATGGGAACATGCAGTAGATTTTTAAGAACAAGTGTAAGACTAGAATCAAAAGGAGATTTAAACCAAGAAGATCCATGAGAGGAAATACTCAAACCTTGTCCGTTGCCTACAAAGACATGATCTGGTCCTTCAAAGGGTTGTCCATGGTGAATATTCTGCTCAGTTGGTGTGACATGATGAGTTGCTCCGGAGTCAGGATACCACTCTGTAGGAGCTGGTGGTCGTTGATAATTCTGAACAATGTTACCTGGTTGCAGGGATGTTGCCCCTGCTGCCAAGAAGCTTTGTGCTGGAACTGAAGAGGATGCAGCACATCCCTGAAACTGAGGTGGAGTAGGGAGAAGAGGAGGTGCTTTGTTTCCTCCCTGAACATTCTGAAGGGGAGAAGGAGCAAGCAAAGGTATTGTCTGGAAGTTCTGTGCATAACCAGGGAACTGCTGAAACTGCGGAGAAGCCATTGATGCATAATTCTGTGATAAACAAGGGTTGAGAAACTGCTGATATGCAAGAGAGGCCAAAAAATTCAGACTTGGTGCACCAGGAGGTTGGACAATATTAGTGGCTGAATTGGGTGAATTATGTGTTGGTGCTCCACTGTTTCCATAAGTATGTGGGTTGGGACCACCATAGAAGTTTTGATAGTTCTGGGGAGGTGGTGATGCAACAAAATTTTGATTGAACCGGTGATAGCATACTGCTGCAGTGTGCCCTATTTTAAAGCAGACTTGGCACTGTACAGAATTTCGACCACGACCTCTACCTCCACCTCCACCTCCACGACCTCTACCTCCATTGTTTCCTCTGTCACCAGCATAGTTTCCTTCCTGCCACTGATTTTGTGGAACAGATTGAGGGTGTTGGTGATTAGCAGCATTTGTTTCAGTAGGTAGGGTCTGTGGGACCTGTTTTCCAGCAGTTGCTGTATTGACGGTGAACTCCGTTGCAGCACTGTGTTTATTCTTTTCAATCCGTGCTTTTTGGGCCAATAAGAGAGCACCTATCTCTTGAATTGACAAGGACTGAAACTTACTATTCATGGAGCAAAGGCTGACAAGAGTCTCATATTCACTAGGAAGTCCTTCTAGCACTATATCAACATGCTCTTTGTAAGACACTGGATCCCCAATAGCACTCAGAGAATCTGCAATTGACTTGATCTGCTGAAGATAATCACTCACACTCTTTGAGCCAAGACTCAAATTGCGAAGTTCTGTTCGCAATTGACGTGATTTTGCTTCTGTGCGTGTGAAGAATCCACTGTGCAAACGCTGCCACAGTTGATGAGAGTATTTGCAACCTATCATCTGAGTAAGTACGTCACGAGAGAGTGTAGATTGGAGCCATGTGAGAAGATAGGCATCTTGCTGCTCCCACGCGAGATACGCAAGGGAAAATTGACCAAGGGCTTGATCAATATCATTCAGATATTTGTCTGGAATTTCTGGATCAACGAGAAATCGCTGCAGCCGATGAGAGGTGACAACTGGTTCTACTTGTTGCTTCCAAAGAAGAAAATTGGAATCAGTGAGTTTCTCAGCGATGGAGAGAGGGTATTTCCCCAACGGAGATGGAGCGGAAATAGAGAGAGGAATGGCAGTGGTTGTCGCACCAGTTGGCTGCCGTTTTGGCGACGGCGGTGGCGACGAAGGAGGGGTTTGGTTGACTGCCGCCATGTGCGCAGTCTTTAGGCTCTGGATACCATGTTGAAAAACGTAGAATAACTTATATTATTTTCACGTGAAAAGATACAATAGGGAGGCTCTCTATATATAGAGACCTAGGACAGCAAGTGCTTGCACAGCAAGCAAGCAAACCCTAGATTGTCACTTAAGTGTAGCCGCCACATAGGCAAGGCTAGATAAGTAAAACATAAAATATAAAATATAGAATATTACAAAAATAACCCTGAACTAATTAGGGTTGAGGGTTAACTATCAGATTGGTCCCTGTCTTTGTGTCGCCGTCTGACCTAAGTCCCTTCCCGGAAAATTTATTGCATTTGGTCCTCGTCTTTGAATAACTTTAGGAGCGGATCCTCGCCGGAGGGCGGAGCTCCGGCGAGTGATGAAATGGCACGCTGACTGTGTTAAGTTAGCTGACGTGGATTTAAAAAAAATAAAAAAATAAAAATTTAATAACATGTCAGATTTTGTAATTTAATTAATAAAAATAAACCCAATTAATAAAACTAACCCCTTAATCTAAAATTAAAATAAAAATACCAACCCCTTAATCTGAAATTAACCCATAAATCAAAATAAACCCCAAAATTAAAATCAACCCCCAAAATCCCCAAATCAGACAAACCGAGCTGCTTCTTCTTCCTGGCACTCTTCTTCTTCGTTACGCCGCCAAGCTCCTGTTACGCCGGTGATGGCAGCGTTATCCAAGCTCCTGTTTCGCCGCCATCACCGACCCCTTTCCACCATCAACTCGTCTTCTTTCTTCGATTTCAATCTGAGCTTGCCTTCTCCTCATGGAGGTTGGGGTTTTCGTTTGGTGTGAATTTGGGGTTTTTGAGGTTGACGTTTCGGGTGGGGGTGGGGTGAGGTTGCAGAATTGACAGTGCTTCTGCGGCCATGGGTGAGGTTGCGGGTTGGGGTTTGGGGTTTGCGGGTGAGGGTTTGAGGGTGAGGTTGTAGGTGGGTGAGGGTGAGGTTGTAGGTTGAGGTTTGGGGGTGGGGGTGAGGTTGCAGGTGGGTGAGGATTGCTGAGTTTGATTGCTAGGTTGCATGTGGTGGGGTGGGTTGCGATGGGTTCTGGGGTGAGGAGGGAAAAAAGGAGAAGAAATTGGGGGTTTTGTTGTAGCAGATCAGAAGCAGGAAGAAATTGGGGTTTTTTCTTTCTCATTTCTTCTGTTAACCTCTTTCTCTTCTAGACTCTGCAAGTCTTTCTCTTATCTTATAGATTCCACCCCACTTATGGCTTGCTTCCTCTATCTCCTTCACTGGATCTTCAACAAAGGTGGGTTTGGAGGTTTAACATCGTGACTTCATGAAGGCAGAGGATGACCAGCGTGAGGTTCTTCTTCCGATTGATCTCCCTTTTTCAACATAGCGAGATTCTTTGCCACCACCACAAGATTCTTTCTTCTGAGTTTCTTGGCCACCACCACCACTTCTGGGTCTCACTCTCCTAGGTTTCTTCTTCCATGGGGCGGTTATGGTGGGGATTGGGGTTTTTTGTTTTCTGGAAATTGATTTATGTGTTTCTGGGTTTCTGTTATGATGTTGAAGATCAGAAGCAGGAAGAAATGGCTTCGGTTCAACGTGGTTCCAGTTCGGGATCAGAAGGAGGAAGAGGATGGTGTCGCTGATTCACCTCCTTTGATCTGGCTATTGACAACAGGAAGAGGAAGAGGGTGGTGTCGCTGATTGAGCGAGCGAGAGAGATGGAGGATCTCGAGGAGGAAGATAACAGAGGAGAGGAGGTGCTAAGGTCTACCTTGACCATGGAGAAGGTTGCGGCAGCTAAGAAGTTCATCGAGAATCATTACAGGGAAGAAGAACTGGTTGTTAATTGTTTTGATTAATTTAATAATTGGTATTAGTTTTGTTATTTGTTTTTATTTTTTAAATAAAATAAAAATTTCTTATCTGTTAATTTTTTAAAATATTTTTTATTCCACGTCACCTCATTAAACCCAGTCAGCATGTCATTTAAGCACTCGCCGGAGCTCCGACCTCCGGCGAGGATTCGCTCCAAAAATATTTCAAAGACGAGGACCAAATGCAATAAATTTTCCGGGGAGGGACTTATCTCAGACGGCGAGACAAAGACAGGGACCAATCTAATAGTTAACCCAACTAATTATCTCTAATAGAAAATATTTTCAAATTATGCAATCAAACTGGGGTTGGATGGTTAATTTGCTACGCTGAAAATCAGATCATGGTATACTTCCTTATTTGAGTAATTATCAGCAATTATGAACTGGTTTCGTGTGGTTCTGAAATCCAATGTCTAAACAAAAGCCCCATTAACATTTGTAGATGAGGTTATGGCGTTATGCACAATATTTATCTTGTAGAATAGGGGGACTGGATTGGAAACATGGGAGTACTTCTTTCCAACCTCATTATTATTATTATTCTGTATTCTGACCTTCATAACCTTCTAATTCCCAAAATCTTACGCATGCAGTACAAGGAAGCTATTTTGGCTTATGCTGTCCTGCTCAAAGCAGAAAAGGATCAGGTTTGTTAATTGTTCCTCCTAATTGAGTAATGCTATCATGTCTTCTGCAATTCATTTTAATGTTGTCTTGCTACTTGCTAGGAATAATTGTTTGCAAATCCATTTTATGTGATAGCATTCTAAGTGGTATATAAATCGTGTGTAACATTCCTAACTGCAGGTTACTTCTCGACAAAGTGTAGGAGAGAAATGTGAGAGATTCATGTATGAAGTGTTTAAAGTGAAGGTGATTTTTTTTATTTTCTTATTGCTCACAGGGGGGAATGTGATAAGCTCTCTGTTAAGTTGTAGTGCTGTCTATAATCATCGCAAAATTTGCATTTTTTGACAATTTGAAATTGACAGGTTGAAATGCCAATTGACAAGGCACTCAATACATTATTAAGACTGAGCCTAGCAACTGAAACTTGTATTGATGGAAGGCATGGATTTCTGGCAATACCTTGTCCTCAGGCTTATGTTGCCCTTAAAGAACGATGGAACAGTTTACTTTGTTAAAATCCAATATGCACGTTCCCCAGTGTGCTGGAAACGACCTCTACCCAGTAATCCTTTCATGGCACCTGGTAATAGTTCTGTAGATAGAAGAATGGAGGCATTATTCATGTTACACTTTCATTTATGAAACAAAGTATACCAAGCTTGATGAACAGCTACTGTATCAGTTGCATAAGTTAAATTTGTTTTGGATTAGTTATGGTTGGTTATGCATGTTTTTCTGTTCATTTAGTTGAATTCCCCTTACTGAAGCACACCTGTGTCTATAAATTGGTGTACTACATCAGTTTTCTTCAATCAGAGAGAATAATTCTCAGTTCATTCTTTCTCTGTTTCTCTCTTGTTAGTTGTTAATCTTCACCCACCGGTTCCATAAAGGAGTACCAAGTTGTCAGTACAGCAGCCTTGGAAATGGAAACGACCATTCTACCTCAAAGCAAATGAGAATCCAAGCACAGAAGAAATATTTAAATCTAAGTGGAACTTTGGAAAGTTAGATTGGATGCACCAATTGGCGGTTGTTTCGGTTGTAGATATAGGTTGCTGAAGAAGATTGGAAGTTGTGTAGGAGTAGATGCTGAGACGTGACTGTCCTAAGAGTTCATTCAGCGCAATTTCAAAAACTCGATGATTTAATAGCCCCTCCTAATAACATTAAATTTGTGAATCACACTGCACATGGGTTTAAATCGGATGATTTACACTGAATTTGAGGACGAATGTTAATTTTGTTATTCTACAAATTTTACTTGCCGTTCAAGACTAGCAAAAATGGAGCTCGCAAAAGTAGAGCTCGCAACGTCCCATTTCTAATACTGTTATTGTCGCAAACCTGACTAGGGCGTGTCTCAAAGTGGATGATAGTTGGCTTCTAAGTGCGCACGTGATGGGTGCCAGAGGGGCCACTTGTGATCCGGATGATAGATGCATTCCAGGTTTTTAAGGAAGTTTTGTTGAGGGGATTCGTTTTTTGTAGAGTTACTAGTTGTGGATTTTGGTCTTAGACATGCCTAGGAACTGAAGCATCATGATATCGTTTTTAGGAGGAAGTGGATGTTTTTATTGACAACACAAACATTCATTACTACTAGCTCATAGAGTAGAATACTAGCATTCGCAACTAGTTGGACATAGATTGGATACTCACCTTATGTCATGTTTATCATTAGCTCAATTTGGTTGTGGATGTTTTGACTTGATTCCGCTTTTGTGTCATAATCTTTTTATTTTGTCATTTTTCTTTTCTGAGTGTTGTTTAATTTTCCAAGTCTAAACAAATTAAAAATAGAACAAATGATATACCATGTTTTTTCAGGTTGAAAAAATGAGTATGATAAAATGTAAATAATTAATTTGTGAATTTAATTAATATGAGATCGTTTTTTTAGTACATCGAAAAGATAAACTGCATCTTTCAAAAATTGATCCTTGGACCCCTCACTCAACCCATATGTCTCATACCTCTTACCACTTAAGCTATTAGTCATTTACAATGTCAAATCGTCTTTTATTTTTGGTGCTTGTTGTGGTACCTTAAGGCAGATCAATGTGTGGTACCTAAAATGATATAAATCAATGAAAAAATACAATTTGAACTTAGAGGAAGAGAATGAAGGAAGATTTGCATGGTTCAACCTCGGTGGGGCATGGAGGAAGAAAATCCTAACAAGAAATGAACTTAGATGATCTCCTATAGTTGCAAGTTAAACTTAAAATCCTAGTTTTCAAATCGTGCATTGAACAACATAAACAAATTTAAGAACAAATTAGTTCATTGAGTCATTGAACTTAAATTTTTAAAAATTGCAACAATAAGTCCTCCATTTTTTTTCAACAAAATTATAACTTAAGATACTACATAATGTATTACATCCAAAAAAATATTATGAGTACCACAAAATTTACCTTTATTTTATATGGGGTCGTTTGTAAATAGGGATGGCAATGAGTCTCAGACTCATAGGGTACCCGCAAAAAATACCCACTATGGGTAGGATAAAAACCCGCTAGATGGGTATGAGATTGGGTATGAGTAATTACCCGCAAAAAGTAGTGGGTATGGGTGCGGGTATGAGTATTATAGTACCCAACCCGCCCCATACCCGCACACATAATAATAATAATAATAATAATAATAATAATAATAATAATAATAATTATTATTATTATTTGGTAATATATGAACAAATTAACTTAAGTTATAACTTTCATAAATTCTTTTTAACAAATAAGTGAGGATTTAAGGTATTCATAATCATTGCTAATTTACTCCCACATATTTTTAAAATTTGTAAGTTATTAACCTACAACTTTAGAGTTATATTATTAATCTAAAATTATAAATTTAAAGTTATATCTTTTTTCGTTTATTCCTTCTAAAAATATGTTTAGTTTAATGATTTATTTATTAAGTATTTGAATAATCTTTTGTATTTTATTAGTGTTTTTTTATTTAAAAATTTAGTTTTGTTTTTTTTATTAACAAAAATAGTAAAAAAATATATTTTGATTAGCTAAATTGCGGGTAATGGGCACGAGTACGGGCAAATAGGTACTCAGAGGGTACGGAGACGTGCATTCAAGTTGCTACCCACGCGGGTATGGGAATGAGTACTATAATACCTTACCTAGACCCTACCCATTGTCATCCCTGTTTGTAAAAAGAAAAAACGAGAAAGAATAAATCGACCAAAAAAAATAACAATGTGAAATTTAAAATATTTATTTTATTATAAATAATTTTGTTTAAAGATAAAATTAAAGAAAAATTGTGCGAAAATGTGAGTGGAGATTAACCAGTACTTGTCTGAAACATTTGGTTCGCTGAAGAAAAACAATTTGGACGGTGGCCGCCGCCATCTCCTCCTCCTCCATCCAGCGTCATCAAATGATATGGAGTCGGTTTGGATTAGGAAGGCAAATGAAGAAGATGATGATGGTTAGATTGAGATTGAGAGCACAACAAACACACAAGACAGTGACTGCTCCTGTTTCATATTCATATTCATATTCATATTCATATTCATATTCAAGTGAAACGAAAAGGGAGAATGTGCGTTCTTCTGATTTGATTGCTCTCTCTTGCTTCTTCTGGTCTTCCCAACGCCGCCGCGATCACCAGTCCGTCACCGTCGACCACATGGTCCCTGTGCTTGGTCGCCTCACTCGCCGCCACAAAACCCTCCAAGCCATTCTCCTTCAATTGGAATCCATAGGCTGTATCCTCACCAAAAATCCTAATTCGTTCTTGCTCTTGTTGAGGATTTTATGGCGAGCAGGTATGCATGCCATGTTCTTCCAAGCTTATCACCAAATGCAATCTTACGGTTTTGTTCCCAATACATTTGCTCGTAATTTGTTTATGGATGCTCATTTTAGGATTGGCAATCTCCATCTTGCTTTAACTGTTTTTCAACAAATTCAACCCCCTAATTTCTTCACCTTTGACATTACCCTTTTTCATCTTTCCAACTTAACTACTGATCTCACTCTAATCACTCCTATTCTCAAACGTATGTTGAGGATGCATTACTATCCCAATGCTAACACCTTTCACTCCCTTCTCAATGCTTTCTTTAAGATGGATGCATTGCTCGAGGCTTATCAGCTCTTGGGTCTCATGGTTGTTTTAGGGATCCAATTCTCCGTCAATGTTTGGACTATTCTCATCCATAAGCACTGTCAATTGGGTATACTTGATGTTGCCAACAAACTGTTGCAAAACATGCTTCATACAGGTTGTTCTCCTAATGTTGTAACCTATACCACCTTGATTAAGGCATATATGGAATCCAACAGGGTAACTGATGCCTCTAATTTGTTCAATCACATGCGTTCTGCCGGCCATACTCCGGATTTAGTTCTTTGGAATGTGTTAATTGATTGCCATTCAAAGGCTGGAAGGCACCAGGATGCACTTGGAGTTTTTCGCAGCTTGTCAAAACAAAACATACAACCTGATCCTTATACCCTTACTTCATGGTTGTCTATGATCTGTCAGTCTAGAATGTTTGATCTCTTACCCAAACCAGCTCTAGTCTTCAGATATATAGATCCTGATTTAGTTTTCTGTAATGCTCTGCTAAGCTATTTAGTTAAGGCTGGGCATCCTTCTGACGCTGCTGAGTTCTATGATCTTATGATTGAATTAGGTTTTGCGCCAGATAAGTATAGTTTTGCTGTATTACTAAGTGCACTTTGTGCTGCGGGGAAAATTTATGAAGCAGTTAAAGTGTACCGTGGTGGTGTTATGAGTTCTCAAGAAACTGATGCACGCATCCATACTGTAATAATAGTTGAGCTTATAAAGGCTGGTAAGTATCTCATGGCTGCTACTGTTTTTAAGCAAGCAGTGGTGAGAAAATATCCACTTGACAATGTAGCATATGCAGTTGGCATATGTGCACTTCTTAGAAGTGGAAGAACCCCGGATGCTTGCACATTTTACGACCAAATGAAGGAGAATGGTCTGAAACCTAATGCTCATACATGTAATATGATGCTTTTCACTTTTTATAAAGAAAAAGACCTTCAAAAGGTTAATCAGATGCTAAAAGAGATGATTGGTTCAAGGATAGAGTTGAGTGACAGAAATTTCTTAAACTTATGTAACTTTCCATGTAGATCAGATGCTTATTATTCTACATCAAACTTGTTGGCTGAGATGAGAGAGATGGGTTTATTACCTGCCAAGGCTTTGCACGCCTTAAGCTCTGACAAGTATGCTGAAAGCTTAGAAGAAAAATATGAACATTGTGCAGAAGTTAATACAGAACTGAACCTAGTTCTAGATTCATCCAGTTCTGAAGATCTGTCAGATGTTGCTGCTTCAGTTGGCTGAGTTATCATGCTTACCATGTGGCGGACCTGTCTAGCTGGAAGTTGGAGTTACATCATTAATCACTCATCTCTGTAAGTTCCATTTTATTTAATAACATTTGAAAATTAATGGACTTGTTGAAAATTATAAATTATAATACATGTGATCAGATGAATTATCACATTTCAAAACAGTGAATGCTTTCTTCGAGGAAGCAGAAGCTACACTTAAGATCTTGATCTTCTAAGGTAAAAGGCGAGCTAGTGCTGAAAAAACACTATGGAGAAGAGGGCGGAGATGATATTGATTATGATCGGAGGCTGCTAAGCTCTTCTGATGAATACACTTTTGGAAAGGTATGTATCATATTTACAATTTGACCTTTTTGTCCAATCATTTTCTGTCTTCTTTTGGTTACATTTTTGTCTTCTACTTATCATGAACCAACTATCCCAAAATCTTAGTGATTGGTGAAGACACGTGAATGGTTTTATAGTGCACTCATGAATGGTTTTATAGTATACCCTAACCTGTCCCGTCACGCAAGAGCCAAGTAGGCTCCACGTCCTGTTTGAAAATATTACTTTCATTGATCTTTGGTATTATGCTTGCAGTGTTTCTTTATGCTGCCCTTACTGATGTGCTTTTCTTCAACCCTTTACTTCTATGATGATTTTTATTTCATAATCTCAGATTCCAAATATGTCAGCCACAATACCTTCACAGTCACTACTTCCACGGATGCAGGTTTGTCTTTGATGTTCTCTGCCTAAGTTGTATTCTCAAAAGGCCTGGTTGGTTTTATTGAACTATAAATTTTGATGGATTTGAGTGTAACATGAAGAGATGTATGAGGAACTTATGGTGAAGACCTTTGATATACTGGGGATGTTTACTAACTCCATAGTTTAGTCCTTTTAGAGTTTAGTCACTATTTTGCTTGACTTAATTCCATTCATGCACTTTCTCCATGCTAGCCAAACACATTTTGTTTCAAAAGTTTGCATTTGAAAAAAAAATATTGGAATCTTGCAACCACCCCAAACACGCCCTTAATTTTAGGAGGTGTTTTGATTTGCAATTTATGAATTGATATTTTGATTTTGGCAAATTTTTAGTTGTCTTTTATTTTGTGATATTTTATGACAAAGAACTATCATTATGACATACTTTCATTTTGCATAAAATTTGGCTGGTCTTCCCTGACGCACTTCAAGTTGGTCATTCTTTTTTTATCTCATCTTGCTTTTTGGTTAACCCTTGATCACATGAGGATAACAACAGACTGAAACTTGCTCTACTTTTTTTATTTCCTCAGTTCGGATTATCTGGAAACAACCCTCAGCGAAGTCATGCTTCTCAAATGTTGAATGATCAAAGTATGAACTTTGTTCCTCAATGCCTTTTTTTTTGTCGAACTCAGTGCCTGAAATCTTATTTTATCATTAGTTAGTTGTGGATCCTGTTGTGTTTAGTCAACCCTCATTAAAAGGGTTATGATGCAATATGAAGTGTCATTAATTCTATGAGATTAACTTTCATGCAGTTAGTGTCGAATTCTTTTATACTGACATTCAATCGTTTCATATCACATCAGCTTAAATGCTTTTAAGAGGTTACATGACTTCTTATTTTGATTAAATTTATTTTTTAACTTGGAAACAACTATTGGATGCCAGTGTAAAGAAGTTTTACGCTGATAGTACATGCACATTAAATCCATTCTATATTCTACACGTGTGTGTGTCTAATAGATGGGTTTTACATTGCAGTGTTTAACATGGGAGGTGGCAATCCCAGTGGTATGATGCCCATACAGCAGCAGCAGCAGCAGCAACATGGTTCACAAGGTGCATTTGGTGGCATGGCATCAAAAGCTCAGAATCTACAATCTGGTATGGTGACACTTCAGAACACACAACAGAATCATCACAATTTCTCTCAACAAAGGCAGCAAAATCAACAGTGATTATGAGTGGGCATGGTGGGTTCAGTTTAGAATGAACTGAATCATGTGTTGCCCTTATGATGTGCTTTACAAATACTGAACCAAACAGTTTAAATATAGAGTAGTAAAGAAGAACTGAATTGAAAAGGGAGAAGTTATTCTGGTTTGCTTCTGTTAGCTGGTTATTTTTAAGAAAAAAAAAAAAATAGATATGATTTGACCACAGGTTATTGGGTTTCATCTGATTTAATATGAATCGAATAACTGAAAAGAAAAAAAACATGGGATGAATTTCATCAAATAAGCAGTAAGTAATCTTGCTTTCAAGCTCTAGCTCTCCACCTCCTTTTATTGCATCTGATCCTACCAGTTTCAGCTCAGAAATTTTTTGTTTATATGGCTGACCAAGGATAACAAACGTTTTTTTTTTAATTGGTAGAACGGAGATAAAACACCTTTAGACAACCAGACAGGGTAGCAAACAATGTGGAAGAGCTTTATGAGTGTTTAATGTCACTATTTTAAACTGATCTTAGCACAGAATTTCTTTAGATGGATTGAGATATAAGTCTGTTATTGTTGCACACGATTAGCGCACGACTAATATTCAAGCACGTTATACTCTTCGGTTAATTGCTGTAAATTGATTTAATAGTGTATCTGTAGCTATTAACCAATCAATTTCAAATTTAGAAAACTGGATTAACTTTAGGGTCCATTTGTTCTAGTTTGATTAAATTAGGTTTAGTATAAATAAGTTCAGTAGAATCAAGTCTAAGAGTATGAATGTGTAAAAGTAAGTATAAAAAAATGAATGTGGTTTAACAAGAATAAAATTAAATTACTTTAGGTATTAAGTACAGGTGGATTGTTTGGATTACGAATCTCGCTTCATTTCACCCCATACTATGAGAATATTCAAACATGGGCTAATTCACCCTAACATTGAAGACTTGAGAGGAGAGGGATATGATAACTGATTGACTGGACCTGAATTCCGTTTAAGTTTTTCCAAACAGAGAGAATAGAAAAATGAGAAGAAGTTTTAATGTGTCAGTAGACAATTAGTTGTTATTTCAGCAGAAACGTTGGAGCCGACTTGAATGCCTAAATAATAATCCTTGGGAGCTAACTCTATTGCCACTAATTTGAATCCTGGAGCTGTTCTGTGGTGTTAGGGAGTTTCAAGGAAATTTCTCACAGCAACTGCAACATCTTCGTATAAACCATTCCAACCTGTATTAATTCAGGGGAGAAAAAGAAAAGGTGGTTAGTGTTTGGACTGGTTGGTGCTTGGAATGAAATGAACTAAACCTACCAGTCAAGAAACTTCCAACAAATATCATTTGTTGTGGTAGTGGGATAACAAGTAGTGTCTAGGACACAAGGAAGCAGATTATTCTTAAATTGTCGAATGATTCATGTTCTCAAACTGAGGGAACATGAAAATGTAACATACCAACCAGTAATTTGTGTGTTGTTGACTTGTATCTATTTCCCATGTCTTCATCAAAAGTATGATTCGGTGTAAGTGTGTGAAAGACAAGAGGGCTTACAAGTCCTTGAGGCATGTACTGTTGTTGGATTCCGTTTCTTGAGGATGCTGGCAATCCAATGAAAATACTGCTGGCACGTTAGGACTACCGAGCGTCTTGTCCAGAAGAGGAAGATTCTCAGGAGATGAGTGTGTGGAGAAGGGTGGTGAAGGAGTTGACGATGCTGAGAAGGAGTATCTCCGGTTGCCTGGTCCAAAACTAATGGGAAGTGGAGAGGGAGGTGTAGGAGGTGATGATGTTGGAGATTCCCACACCGAATTCATATTAGTTTTCATGAACTCTCTCACTCACTCACTTTCATTCTCCTTTGCTTCTCTTTGAAAAATCCTGTTAAAATTACTTTTAAAACAATACTGTTAATTAGTTGCATCTTGTTTTAGGTAAAACCTAACGGTCAAATGCCAAGTTCCCAAGCAGTACTAACTAACCATCAGTTATACATTCCTTTCTTGGACACATGATATGAGCATCATTCAATCAAACCATGAGTTAGTTTGACTTTCTGGTTGGCATTTAACCATTGTACGAATACTAAACTTTCAGCTCAAAACACCATACCATTTTAAAAGCGAAGACTCCTCATTGCAGCATGTTGAGATCACTTTTCTCTTTCTTTGTCATGAGAATTCCAAGAAGGGAAGAACGAAGAAACTTTTGATAAAATATTTATCATCATAAAAAATTAACCGATTTAGTTATCTAAGCAAATTTAAGTTGAGGCAATACAAATAAAGAATCAAGTATTACATATTTACATACTCATTGATCTTCCTTCCCAAAGGAGGTGGCAACTGGCAAGCCTTTTCTCTCAACAAAAGGGATTTTTTCTTTAAATGATTTTCAGGAGGTTTTATTGAAGGATTTTATGTCCCTCTCCTCTCCTTCCATGATTGCTTGTATGTATAATAGGTTCATGAATTAGGTCGCGTTTGGGAAAACAGCTTAATTAAGCGCTTATGACATAAGCGCTTATTCATAAGCTGTTTTAAAAAGTTTATTGAAAGAAATTGAAAATAAGCTATATATAAGCATAAGCTCTTTTTCATAAGCTATTCTGAATAGCTTATGAAAATAAGCTCAAAACAGCTTATGGTAGGTCATAAGCTGTTTGCATAAGCTCTCCCAAACACTGGCATAAACGCTTATGCTATCAGATAAGCTCAAATAAGCTCTTTCAAACTGGGCCTTAATGATTTGATCTCGAATTCTTTTACTTGTACATTGCATTAGCTAGCGGGTATAAAAAACTGATAATGCAGCTGCTCAACCTCATAAAATTATTGTTAAAGGAATCAAAACATTGAGAACTCACTTAGCAGCTATCGAGAAGCTTTTTATTATGTTTTAGTCGTAAGTGGATTGGGTGGATGATAAAATATCTTTAGATTACTGGTTCCTTACAATTTGTGTAAGAATGTTTATGTTATCATTGACTTCTATAACTGTCTCTGGCTCTCTGCAATAGTGAGGATCAACATCATATTATGTGGTTTGATTTTATATCACCTTGGATCCTCTGCTTCCTTTGGTGCAGATAAGTAAATGGCGTTTGATTTTCTTTGTATATAACTGACATTATATTTCTTACAATAGATGTTAAATTGAATTGAAAATATCAGGAGAAGGGATGGCTAATCTAACTTGCAAGTTATTTCATGCACAATGATGCACCCACCGAACCAGCAATCACATGTTCTTAGGAGTCATTGGTTTTTTAGGACATTAGTTTTAACACCTCCCCTATTAATCTCACACCCTCTTTATTGCACTAAAATGACTCAAATACCCTTAAAATTTGATTTCATTCCAAAATATCCCTTTTCCTACCAGATCACCACCATCCTCTTTGTTTGTTATACCATCCTTCACTTTCACACTCATCTCATGGTTTTTTTCGTTGCTACATTTCACACTTAAACATTTCACACTTTATAAGTGTGAACCGAGGTCTGTTTATTCTCTCTTCACCTTTCGTTTAAGCGTTTCACGCTTAGTGAATGTGAAACACTTTCACACTTAGTGATTGTGAAAATGTTCACAGTTAGTAAGTGAAAATTTCATTTTATCATTGTTGTTCATATTTCACACTTTAGAGTGCGAAATTGGTGCGTATTTCACACTTTGGAGTGTGAAATTGTTGTTCTGTTCACACTCTAAAGTGCGACATTTGCCTTGTTTGCGAGTTTTTCTTTCTTTATTCTTACTCTTTGCCATGTTCTAGTTTCCTGGACACAAAAGCAACTGGGCAACAGTTTCACACCCTTGAGTGTGAAATTGAATTGTGTTTCACATTCTTGAGTGTGAAACATAATTGCATTTCACATTCTTTAGTGTGAAATTATAATTTTTAAAAAAATATTTGAAATTGAAAATAAAATTCCCAACTGTTGGTTCATTCATATTCTTGAGTGTGAAAATGATTTGTGTTTCACACTCTTGAGTGTGAAATGAGTGTTGCTGGTGGCGGATTCAGGTGTGAGTGGTTTGCGGCGGCGGAGGCAAGTGTGGGTGGCGGAAGTGTGTGGCTGGCTTGAGGGAGATCAGAGTCTGTGAGAGAAGGTGGGGGTGAGAGAGAGGCAAATCTGATTTCACAAGGTTTAGGGTTAGGATTATTGATTTATAAGAGAAGGTATTAAGGGAATTTTCAAAAAAAGGAAGGTGTGGGATTAATAGAGAGGGCTTTTTTTTTTAAAACTAATGCACTTTTTTTTATTCTGTCTTGAACATCAAGGGATACTCATTATTTCTCTGATCAGAGTGTCCTCTAGATAAACCATGGCTACAACTTTCAGTTTTTCCTTTCTAGATATGGCCGGTGATTCGTTAGGCTAGGCCATAGTAAGTGTACTAAATATGTTTACAGCAACAATGATATATACACATTTCATTTTTTAAACACTTCATCTCTACCTATTTTTGTTTTTATCTCTCTCATCTTATCATCTTCATATCTCTTTTTTTTTCTTATTCATGGGTCATTTCAATCTCTACGTCATAGCTTTGCTTTTGTGTATATAAAAACCTTTGGCAGGTAAGATATCTTCAAGTCAAACGACTTCTACAATGTAAATATTATTTGACAAAAGAAGATATTTGGCTTGTCTTGGCCACAAGATCACATCCATGTCTGCATAGGCCAGTGACACAGCCAGCAAAGAGTGTACGGCCGAAGATGATTGATTTGTAGACCCTTTTCAGTTTTCATCCTCTACAGGGTCAGTTTGGCAACTTCTCCATGACCCCCCGTGCTCAGTATCACCCCCTAGATTTTTCTCTTCCACCTATACAAGCTTCCATCCCAAGCAGGGGCGGATCCACCGCCTGGCTTGCCTGGGCACTTGCCCGAGCTCCATGGCCAAAAAAAATTAATTGATTTGGTGTGAGGGACCCTTTTTGGGAAAAAAATTTATTGCAACCTGGGCAAAATAAAGGACAACAGAGAAAGAGAGGCGGAGGGAGGACGTGGTGGAATCGGAACAGGCGAAGACGGCAGCAACAGGAACGGGGAAGGAGAGAGACATAAGTGGGAGAGGGAGAAGAAGGCACAGATTGGAGTTGGCACTACCACCACACCTTTGGCTGCTTGTAGTTGACGGCTGTTCTGCTGATGACAATAAATCTGATAGGGTAGAAGCAAGGGTAAATAATTAGGGTTTGACATTTGGGTATTCTTAAAAGAGTTTTGGGCCATCGTTTGTATTTTTAAGTGGGCTGTGTGGTTTTTTTGACAAAAAAAAAGGTAAATGAAAAAGGGATGTGTAAATATTTTTAAACTAGTGAAAAAACCACTAGGTTTCGTTAGTGTTTTTTTAAGAAAAAAAAGTATTATTTAGGTAATATATATTGCAAAAAGTTTGGCAACTTGTACTCATGTTCTATGTTTCAATATTTAAAAAAAAAAAAACTTACCATTATTCTATTAGAAAAAAATAAGTTATAATGTTTTAAATTTGGTTTGGTAGCATGTTTAAAGATCATATAATTAGTATAGATTATTATTACTACTTTACAAAGTATATTAAAAATATTAGAGTGATATAAATAGTTATTTCTTTTAATATATTATATATGTTGTTAAAAATAATATTTTAGTTATCATCGATTCGAGTATTTCAACGTTTAGAACAATTATTATCTCTACTACTATTTATTCAAGTAAAAAAAATATCGCAATAATAGTCATTGCAACAGGTTATTTACGTCGTAATACCGCAACACCTGCAACCACGACCGCAATTTAAAAACATGGGTCAAACGTCAGCTGTCGGCAGTTAGGCTTAGACTTAACCTTGCCCAGGCTCCCCAAAATTCCTGGCTCCGCCACTGATCCCAAGTCCACCTTGTCAAGAGGTGGTTCTGTGACTACAGATACAGGACGGAATTTGGCTTGCAAAACAGTATCTAAGATTGAAGTGTTTATCCTGAACCCTCTTGATAGTCCTTATTCAATCTCTCTCTAGGTGTGGGTGGATTTTGGGTGTCAACATAAATTTTTCCTTCTCCATTCTTATGATATATCTTTGATCAGGATATCAAACTCACATGATTGGCATCTGAACTTGGTCCACTTTCATTCAATCAGCAATAAAAGCAACCAGGACTGCACATGCACTCTCTCCCACAGCACATTCGCTCCTTTGATCGATTGAAGTGAAGAAGATTTCAGGATGCAGCTTCATCTGGCCATCTTAGTTAATGGCTTCTTTGTGCTCCCAAATTGCTCTCCCCAAATTCAGAGACAGATGATTGACTAGCAATGATATTTTCTTGTATTTTATGACACTGCAGAAAACATGTACACTCATTTAAAATGATCTTCAAAGGTTGTTCTAAAGTAATGCTGAAAATATAATATAAAACCATTCATATGTCTTTACTCTTCACCAAACAACTTAAGCTTCTAGGATAATTGGTTTATGACATGGTATCAAAGCCTCTATGACCTGTGGTCTAGAGATAGATCCTTGTTGCCTCATTATTCTAATAAAAAAGTTCAATTTCAGCACAAGGTAAGTGGATATGTGCATTGTCCACTGTTAGGAACCAGAAAAATGGAAGAAATAGATTGAAATAAGCTGGTATTATTTACTGAGATTCTGGTGAAATCACCAAGAATCAGTGTAGCAGTTATACCCTATATGGAATACGTGAAATTTGGTGGGAATTCTCGATGGTCATATCCAGTTATACCCTATATGGAATTTCAAAATTCCAGCATGCATATCTCGTGAAATTTGGTGGGAATTCTCGATGGTCATATCCAGTTATACCCTATATGGAATACGTGCCTTGCAA